>NW_027468680.1:25032770-25050270 GCF_046254945.1 Alosa pseudoharengus
GCCAAATTTAAAATAAAGGCTTTTTATTTTATATTCCTTTTGAGTGCCTCAGAATTACTGTTTATGTTGGAAACACTTTGGATCTCCAAGCTGAAGAGCACCAGAGGAATACACATCTCAACACCCAAGCAGCACTCCTAGTAACTCGTTTGTATATCAAAGAGATATTTGCATAACAGTGTGTATCAGAAGATGTCACTGGGACTGGTTGAAAACCAGGTCAAGGGGTGTGGTGTTACTGTAATTTGGCATACGTGTTGGGGTGGGGAGTGTTTTGAGCCAAATGCACACCAAAACCTTAGCTGACTTGTCAGAGTTCACTGAAATAGAAACAGTGCACACAACGTGAGTGTGTGTGTGTGTGTGTGTGTGTGTGTGCGTTGATCCTGAGGAGCACCTGAGATGGCTGAGAATAGAGCCATGGCGGGGGGAGGGGGAGGGGGAGGGGCGCGCCCACACAACCCGGCTGACTCTCTGTGTTTTTGTGTGATGGTTTAGCACCGTGGGGACAGGGGGCCACGGTGATACATCTCCATAGAGCCGCTGTACAAAAACCTCATGGCACTTTCAGACGCCGCTGTGGAACTACAGAGGATCAGAATAAACACTTAACGGACAAATATGAGCTCAGCTCAGACTCTGGGGTAATTAGATGAAAACTACTGAAGGATTTTGTATGAATTTATGACAATTTGATGCATATCAGGTTTTGAGAGAGCAATGAAGTCAAGTGACACTTCAGTCATATTTCTCTCCAAAAACATCCCTTCACCATGGAGCTATTCAAACATTCATCATTTTACTGTATATGCCACCGCAATGTCATCAAGGTTGCTCAGTGAATGCTTTCTGTTGTAAAGTCCAAAACGTCCTGGATTACTTTTTTGATCACTCGGTGACTGCTTTCTGTTGTAAAGTACAAAACGAGCTGGATTACTTTTTTGAAGTGAAAAGGGCTGATGTGCCACTGGAAGCCAAGCATATTTTGGAAAAGGAACAAAACTGACTGTTTTAGGTAAGTAAACTAAACACACATAATATGTTCTCCAGAAAATTCTGGTTCAAGGTTCCAATATGTGAAGGTGTAGGATTCAGTTCACTGACAGAAACAGCTGTGAAATACAAAATCTAGTGACCAGTATCTGACACATTGCGGCATCTCGGTCATTTGTTTAATTTGGTCCAAATTAAAATGTTTGAGGTAGCCTCCTAAATTTGTGCTTGCTGCCTCACTGTGCCAATGCAAACCCAGCATACTTCGGACACGGAACCAAACTGACCGTTCTGGGTAAGAGCACATTGTCCACTGTGCTGAAATTCACTGATGAACTGTTGCTGGGTATTAGAACCTCACTTATTTCTGTACTGGGTTTGGCACTTTGGTCTCCAAAAGATGCCTGACAAAATTAGCCATTTTTACTTTTTTGATTATTATAAAGTAGTGGGAGACAGATCATTTTGATACTTTTTGGCATGGTGATCTATTGCTGTGCCAACTATCAAGCTTATTTCGGAGCCGGCACAAAATTGACCGTACTTGGTGAGTAAATCGTCCACACGGCTGTCAAATAATAGATGAATGTTTTATTTCTGAGTTGGCAGTTGAGGAATTATCAATCCATCATACATGATGGATATTTGTTTGTCTATTCAACAATAAATGTTGAGGGGGTGGGAAATGGAAAAGCACAGATTTAAGTTTAATATAAAGTTCAGTTCAGTTTCAGTTCAGTGTCAGTGCAGTGGTTATGGTTGCTGTATAAATATTATCCATGACTCGGGCACTGTGTCTCTGGCGGAGGTCAAGCTTACTTCGGTGGAGGTACCAGATTAACTGTTCTTGGTAAGATCCATCAAACATAAGAACACGTATCGTAAGTTTGGAACTCCTGATGACTTAGACAAATGAAAGCTGTTTGAATGTGCTGAATGTTTCAGTTACAATGGGAATAATGTATTGAGTGTACAAATACTGTCATATTTGACATGAGAGGGTTGCTTAGAGGGGGGTTATGATATAACACTGAAACTCTGTGCTCCTACTCACAAGCATATTTTGGAGCCGGCACTAAACTCACTGTTTTAGGTAAGATACTGTGTTAAGTACTTTGCATTGCATGTCTAAAACTGTTCAAAAGAAAAGGGACTTCAGATGAGGCTGACATTTAGTCTCAAGTGTAGTCTCAAGATAGAGTTCAAAACATAGTTAAACATGATTTCTGCTGATATGTGTTTACATGCCTCTATTTTATGGATGATTTGTTTAGATTGAACATTATTTCCTTCCACTGCAATGATACTGACAGCTCCCTGGCACTCTGCCAAATATTTAGTCTGAGGTAGAAATCCACACAATATTTAATTGGTGTAGTTATTGCTCAGATCAGGAGTCAGAAAATAATACCTTGGGTACGACTGTAGCATTTATCAGACATTATATCCAAATAGGCATTAGCATTATAAATCGCATAATTGCATGGGCCAGTGATCTATAACTCTCATACTTATATTTACAAATATTTATATTAGCGTTATATGTAGTTAGTGCGCCATAGCTGGCAGGCGCACGTGGTCCTGGTTGAGCAGTTGAGGCGGAGGGTTTTCTCTGTAGCCTGGTATCAGTGTGAACTACAACCCAGCTTACTTTGGCAGCGGTACCAAACTAACAGTTTTAGGTAAGTCTTTCTTTCTTGTTTCTTTTTCTGGTGAAAGAGACTATGCACAACATGGAAAGTGCCCAAAACAACTCAGTCCAATAAGAACTTTAACAGAGTAGGTTATGGTTTTAAGGTTGCCTAGTTTTTCAGGTGTTTGCAGTGTAGATTGGCATTTTGTTCTAAAATACTCTGCTGGTCATGATGTGCTTGGTTTGGCTGCCATAGTCAATACCTCAATCTTGTCATACAACCTTGCTCTGTGCTCGACCGATAAGGCAGTGTTTGGGCCAGGCACAAAACTCACTGTTTTGGGTAAGCGCAGTCTGTTTTCTCCTACATATAAATATGACACTGTGTCTAATACTATTAGATTTTTGTTGTTGTTGTTTTTGTGAACATTATAAATGTCACAGAGATGTCTGTCTCTATCTGAAAGGGAAGGTGTCGAACCAAATTACTTGTTTAGAGCAAAAGTAGGCCTATGTATTGTGTAAACTGATAAATATGGTTTGCGCTGTCTGGTTGTACTCGGTTAACTTGATGTAGCCAGATGTTTTGTTGTTGCCACTGAGCAATGTGCAGTCAGCAGCCTGCATACTTTGGACAGGGAACCAAACTCACTGTTCTAGGTAAGAAGACTCAGTTATGTTGTCAGTCAACCATAATGTTTACAAATCTATTTGGAATGCTTTGGAATGCAAACTAAAAGGTAGGGAAAAGGTAGAGTTTGGGCCAGGCACAAAACTTCCTATTTTGGGTAAGCGCAGTTTGTTTTTTCCTACATATAAATGGCACTATGTTTAATAGCCTACCAACTTACATAGACTTTTTTGTTTGTTTGTTTGTTTGTGGACATTATAAATGTCACAGGGATTATATCTGTCTCATCTGAAAGGGAAGGTGTCAAACCAATGACTTGTTTAGAATAAAAGCATGTGTTGTGTAAATTGATAGGCTACATCGGTCGTGCTCAGTTAGCTTGATGTAGCCAGGTGTTTTGATGTTGCCACTGAGCAATGTGAACAACCGGCCTGCATACTTTGGACAGGGAACCAAACTCACAGTTCTTGGTAAGAAAACTCAATTATGTCGTCTTTCACTAAAAGGTACAATGAGAACAATATATGGTCAAACTTTAAGACATCCAGTAAAAGAGAATTTGTTGATTTGATGATACTGTGTAGTCATAGGTGTTATAGGCTAGATTTGATTTGAACCTTGCTCTGTGCTCCAACTATAAGGCAGACATGCAGGCACAAAAATATAGTTGGCGCTGTCTGGTCGTGCTCGGTTAGCTCGATGTAGCCAGGTGTTTTGATGTTGCCACTGAGCAATGTGAACACTCAGCCTGCATACTTTGGGCAGGGAACCAAACTCACAGTTCTCGGTAAGAAATTTCAATTATGTTGACAGTCAACTGTAGTTATTGTTAAAATGTTGTTTAAAATCTTTAAAATCTTAAAAAATGTTTAAAATTGAAAGGCTTTCAAATTGCTAACTGAAAACTATATGTGCTCAAACTTTAAGACATCCATTGAATGAGGATTTGTTGATTTGATAATATATAGTCATGTGTGTGTTAGATATGGTGTAGGTCCACATAGATTTCATGTAATGTTAAATTTGATCAAATGTTTTGAAATTCAAATGGATTAGATTGTACATTCAAGGTATACTGAGTTATACTATTAATAATATCTAAAGCATACATCTACTTCATGAATGAAAGTGGACAATGTGTGGACGTTTTCAAATGAGGAAAATGATGAAACATTTGAAGAGTACGTTTATTGAGACAGATGCACATTAAGCTCTGGAAGAGATTCATGAGTAGATTGCATCTTGACAGAGAGAAGAACAGGCATCTTGAGAAACTGTTTGTGGGTTTCCTCTTCATGCGGATACTGTATGATTACAGTTTTCAGAAGATTATTTCTACACTCACCTAACTTCAATTACTATAATTGTGGCTCATGAATTAAGTTGATGAGGAACTAGCCATATTGCTATGCACATCAATGAGTTTGTGATATATAAGAGTGAGTGCCGTAGACTGTAGGGGAAAGTGATTTTAGCGGTCAAAAAATAATAAAATAAAATTAAATTAATAATAATAATCTCCAGTTCAAACTGTGGAGAATGTTGTTTAAAAATAATCTACAATTTGGTCTTTTAGGAGTAAAATATGATACTGCTTGTATATATACAAGTAACCAATAGAGTAGCCTACTGTAGCTCAGTTTTTGTCTCTGGGAGAGAGTAGTGTGCTCTGGCACATACCCTGCTTATTTCGGAGGGGGGACAAAGCTGACAGTGCTTGGTAAGAGTAAACATTTTCCTTTTCACTCAAATGTGTATTTTGGTTAGAAAAGATGTGGATTTCAGTTGGTTCAGTTGTCCACTATGTATTTAATTCATAGTATACATGTCACTCAAGAAGCAAAATGATTGTTTTACATTACACAGAAAATACCGTTTTAATGAATACATAGATATGTGATACATAATAATAATGTGTGATTATACGTGTTTGACTGACCAACCGAACAATAGATTTAATCATTCCTGTATTTTTTGCCATCAGAGGAAGGCCTGAAAGTCACTGCCCCCACTGTGAAATTGCTTCCTCCATCCAAAAGTGAACCCTGTGACAAGGTTCAGAAGAAAAGGGAGGAAAAGTCAGTGACTCTGGTGTGTCTGGCCACAAACTTTTACCCTGACCATGTCACTGTGTCCTGGAAGGTCGGTGGCGAAATTCGAACCAAAGGAGTGGGCACAGACAACAATGCCTTACGCAGTGCTGAAGATAAAATGTACAGCATCACCAGCAGGTTGAGAATCAGAATCAAGGAATGGGGGAATCCCAACACCTGGGTTACCTGTGTGGTCAGCTTTTACAATGGGACACACAATATAGACTCTGAAGACTCTGTAAACGGAGAACTTGGTATGGCTCTCCAAAATAAATTCCAAAATATCCAAATGATATCAAAGTATACTCTACATATAACATTAATTACTTAAGCAAATATGTACTAATATGCTAATGGTACCTCAAAGACATTTAAATATGACTATACTCTAATATGTTAAATACAGCTGTTAAGCACATTGACTAGATGGCCTGATGTAACTGGTTTGTGTTTATATTCCACAGTGCCTGGCATGGTTGACCCAGGTAATTCATACATCATTAATGTCATTCATTCAGTTCAAGACATTCAAACTGTAATGAGTAAACCTGGTATTACACACATGCTAATTTTAAATGGTTTTTAGTATGTCATTATTTGTATATGGAATACCTACCTATGTCATAAGTGGATATCCTATAATTATGCATCTCTATCGTTATTGTTATTTCATAATAATAATTATTTGTATGTATTCTTTTGTTTACAGATTCTTATGTGAATTCGGCTCAAACTGCCAAGTTTGCCTACAGCATTTTTATTGCTAAGAGTTGCCTGTTTGGACTGTTCATCTTCTTTTTTGTCAGGAAGGTAAGTAAATCAGACGACAAGAACACACATTTTTTCTCTATCTCTCTTGTAAAATATATGTTATTGCTTGTCAAATGCTTTATTTGATTATGTGGACAATTGTTCTCAGATTTCTCGAGGCTCAAAAGACAAGTGGTAGACAGGAAGACCGGAGGAGAACAGGAAGTCCTTGGGAAGACAGGAGGAAGACAGGAAGTCCTCAGGATTCCTCAGTATGGTTCCAAAGTATGAGGAGATGAATCTGTCACTCTTTATTTTTCATACATGCATATTCTTTAGTAGCATCAATAATCATTTTTTTAATTCTTAAAAGGGTCACATTTCTAAAATATTTAACTGCACATTCCTTGGTAGTTTGCTTCATTTATTGTGTTATGTTTGGCTTAAATGACGTTTTGACCTGCTGGTCTTCCTCAGATTCAGACTGTCAGTCTCTAGCAGGTCGAAACGTCATTTCAGCCAAATATAAGAAAATAAAGCAAGCAGGGTGCAGACTTTTCTTTTCTCTTCTCTTTCTCTTTTTAAACATCTTGGAATTTCCCATCCTGCACCAGGGATGTGCGCAAACTCTCTCTAAGTATCCTTATATGATTTCTGTCATCTGAAATCATGGACTATTTATAGAATCAAGTGCTGAAAATGTAAAAATGTTGCTCTTTTTTTCTAATGTAATCTAATAGGCTGATGTGCTATTGCAAGGGTTTTTGTAATACCAGATTAATGAAAATGTAACATTTGATTTCATTGATTTTTCTTATTTTCACCTTAGAATTGAGTATTTACATGAACATATATGTCTTGTTATTATTTCTTGCTATCATCAAATAAAATGAACTGTTGAAGACAACCACTGATTGCTGCCTGTTACAGTTTTACATACAGTATATGGACATGTATTATAATGTAATGTCAGTTGGTAAAAACAAGTTTATGTCTCTGTGGGGGAGGTATTCAGAAAGCAAATCTGTGGAAATACTGATGTAAAGACTACCACAGTGAGTGATGGGGAAACCATGTAGGAGTACAGTGAATGTGTTAGAGCATATTGGACTCGTCTTTCTCAGAGGATTAATATAGCCAAAGGTGCCTTGGTTACCAAAGATGCCATATCAGCACACACACACACACACACACACACACACACACACACACACACACACACACACACACACACACACATACACCACACACACACACACACACACACACACAGCTTGCAAATGTTTATGGCTATGGTTGTTATGAAGGCTTGCTATTGTTATTGTCATTACATTAAAGCTGCAGTCAGTGATTGTGCAGGAAGTCGTGTTTGTTTATATTTATGTTTATATTCAAATTTATTTGCAGACGCTTTCTTTCAAAACAACATACAGTCGTATTCGCCAAGAAATTTTGGAAATACTGATGTAAAGACTACCACATAAAGAAACTGAAAAACCACGTAGGAGTACAGTGAATGCGTAAGAACATATTGGGCTCGTCTTTCTCAGAGGATTAGGATACTTTGTCAGATATTTTAGGACAGTGCTAAATCCTCTCAGCTCACATAGCCAATGAATGACTTCTCTATGAATGTTTTACAGTAATGACAATGTTATTCACATGTACACACACACAAACACACACACACACACACACACACACACACACACACACACACACACACACACACACATATTTTAATCAATCAATGTTTATGGCTATGGTGAAGGCATGCTGTTGTTATTGTCATTACATTAAAGCTGCAGTCAGTGATTGTGCAGGAAGTCGTGTTTGTTTATGTTGGTGTTTATATTCAAATGTATTAGCAGAAGCTTTTTTCCAAAACAAAGTCAATTATATTTACACCAATGACCAAACACACCAGGGAGGTAGCTCACTCCTCCATTCAGTATTCCCAGAGAAACTCCACACAGGATTTCTTTTTTGTTTGGGGGGACATGCTGCCCTCACTTTGTTTATTTCTAGTTTTCGAGCCTGGGCTTCCCACAGAGAAGTTACACAGAATGGGCATCTAACGCCTGGGCTTCCCACAGAGAAGTGCCACAGAATGGGCATCTAACGCCTGGGCTGCCCACAGAGAAGTGCCACAGAATGGGCATCTAATGGTCATGAGAGGATTGCTGAATGGGACAAAAAATGTTATGGGCTTGAAATTGTTGATTGCTGACTGCACCTTTTACTTTCATTACTCTTTTATGATTTTACACTTGTTCGATTTTACTTTAAACATCCTTATACATCCTTATATTTACAGGTAAAAATCACAGAGTTTGTGTTTACCTAAATATAAAATTGAGTAGCTCAATATTATATTGTTTTGACCATCATAAACAGGTTCATATACATATTAGGAATATATTAGAAATAGTAGGCTGTCCTCAGTGTGCTTTGTTCTCATGGTGGCATCATATGGGAGGGCAACTGTTTTTGCTGAACAATGTAGTACTGTGTACAGGGGGACACAGTGATACAAATGCCATTGCAGCATCAACAAAAACAACCTCTATACTACAGTCATTGAACAAACTATACAGGAACCTTGAATAGTAATAAGTAGCCTATACAGGATCATAAACAGTAGGCCTATATGACTCGCAATGTCTCCTACAGTTATTTTTGTACGTTTATTTACTTCTTTTTTTTCAAGAAATGTGAGGTCAACTCAGTGACCTAAGATGGTCTTTATGTCCAGACATCCTTCTCTCATGAGGGTAATGTGACTGTTGACCTTATGTGAATGTGCTGACGACAAAACTGGACACATGTTGCACTATAAACACCAATATGACCCAGGGGACGGAGGCGGTGTAGCTATTCTCCATGTTTGTGTTTGTTTGGGGAGATTTGGTATTGATTGTGTGAAGGGGGCCCCTAGGTGCGGAAAAGGAGATAACGGGGCGACCCTGCCTTTACCCAGCACGCACAGTCAGTAGGCCCCTCACTGGATACTGCTAATAGACATCAATAGGTGTCTGGGCCTCAGGTTTATGCTATGTCTTAAACCATCGTGTGCAAGCTTCGGGAATGTGATGTTTGGATCAGGGACAAAGCTCACGGTTCTAGGTGAGTAAGCAACATTTTCAGCTCCATGTGGGATTGGATCATTTGTGAGTATAGTGGGGTAATACAGTTGTCTTATCACACACTCTGGGGCCATAGGAAATAATATTGAACTTGATGCACATTTCCAGAAAGAACTTGATTACATAAAGAATGCATACAGTTACCATGACACCATAGGACTGTCCTGAACTATGTCATGGATTAAGGAAACACTTTTTAAATTAAGTAATTTGCGTTTAGAACCCCCCAGAACCTCCCAGAAAGAGCAAAAGACTAAAAGCCATAGAGGAGATTCATTTGAGTAAAAGACTAGCTATATGTTAAGTGCATTTGTATGCATTTCAAATGGGTGTTAGGTGCATGGTGAGTTTTACAGACAGAAGAGGGATTTAGTACAGCCTCTAAATACAGTGCTCAGGAACAGCAGCACACTTTGGTCCTGGAACTAAAGTAACAGTCCTGGGTAAGTTGAATTCAATTTGTTCACTGCTGTTTTTAATTGATACAGTACATACAGAGTATATATGTATATAAATATAGTGTGCAAAAAGTCAGAGGTAAAATAACTTTTCTGAAGTATTACTATTGATTCCTTCAATAGTGCTTTACACTATCACTTGACATGAGAGATGGCAACTGAGGGAGAATTTGTAATTCATTTAAGAGGCCTTTGGAGTTTGGAGTGCTCCAGATGTGGCATTGTTAGAGAAAAACAAATAGCAGTGTGTGTGCAATGTTCCTGCACTAGTTACCTACTTGCACACGGCAGCCAGCAAACCCTGCCTGCCTTTCCTCTTGGCACATGCGTCACAGATTCATAAAATGGAACAGCTTTGACTCTCATATTGATTGTCAAAAAACATGCAAAGTCATTTTGCATGTGATCAACATTCCAAATATATTAAATAACTTGAATTAATCTTTATAATGTTTTTCATTATAAATGCAGTCATATCAATCTGTCTGTTCTGTTTTAATGTGGTATTGTTTCAGTTTTATTTGTGTATGTCTTTGTTGTCACTGCTGTCTTTTTCCTTTGTTCAGTGTTGTCTTCTGTTTTTCTGTGTGCTGCCTTCTTGGCAATGGCTCACTTAAAAAAGAGTTAACAATCTCAATGTGTTCTTTTTCCCTGGTTAAATAAATAAATAACATTTCCCCTATTCCTTTTAAGATCCCAACATTAATGTCACAAAGCCAGATGTAAAGATTCTGCCGCCTTCTCCCAAAGAGATCTGTGCCTCTGAAAATGACCAGGGCAACGTGACCCTGGTGTGTGTAGCCACAAACTTCTACCCTGACCACGTCGCTGTGTCCTGGACGCTCAATGATGAGAATGCTACCCTTCGAGTGGGAACTGACAACAATGCCCACCGTATCAATGAATCAGCGAAGTATAGCATCTCCAGCCGCCTGCGAGTCCTGAAGTCAGTTTGGAAAAACACCACAAATATGTTCACTTGCTCTGTCCAGTTCTTTGATGGCGAGGACTACATTACTGTGACAGACACCATTTATGGCCAGAATAGTGAGTATCAATTTTATGTACTAAATGATGCCAATGTGGTAATGAATGAGACATTTCTTATCAACTGATGACACCTGCTAACAGTGGAATTGTTTGTTTTGTTTTTCAGAGTTGTCAGGTAAGATTTGTATCCCCCTCTTAAGCAAAACTCCCCTCATGTTGACTAATATCTTCCTATGATGCAAAAGCCATCATTACATAAAATATTTACTTGTTGTTTGTTTCTGGCTGAGCTTACGACAGTTGAAGGTCACTGCTGATGCTGACTTATATGTTTAGTGCTTGGTGCTGTCTTAATGCCCTAAGCCTACAGACAGTTGAAGGTCACTGTTGATGCTAACTTACAGTGTATGTTTTTGTGTTTGGTGCCAGCGGATCGAGTGAGACGGAACATGAACACGGCGCGCTATGCCTACCTCCTGTTTCTGGTCAAGAGCATGCTGTACGCTGTTGTGGTGGGCGGCCTGGTGTGGAAGATCGGGAGGGTGGGTATTTCCCCTGACCTATAGTAGTGCCTGCGTTTGCTAAATGTTGCATCATGGTACATCAAGATTTCAATTTAAATCCAATCAGATGATGTGCACCTGATACTGTGTATGGTTGAAAAAAATGATTCTATACTTGTTTTTTTGTAATTAAAAACATTTCTGTCACTTTTTCCCTGTATGTCTCCTCCAGGGCAACAAGAAGGCCGCAAGTGAATGATGAGCTAACCTGGAAGAATGGCACATTTAAAAGTGTACTATATATAGCTATTCTAGAGTGTGATTTCAAAGTCAATTTTGTTTGTCATTATTCATAATCAATTCTGTGTATTATGCAAATGCATGTGCATCTCTTGTATTTTATTGTTGGTGCTATGTGTCTATGTGCTGTGACAATGGTTATGATCCCAATGAGACAAAATAATAAACATTGCTTCAATTAACATAGAGTTATGGTGTCAATGATGTTGTGTTTTTATTCACTGAAAACCTATGTCTCAGCAATACACATATTTTCCGTTGTCTAATTCTTTAAAACAATACGGGTGTTTGTGTGACACATAAATACATTTTAAACAAAACATAATCAACTACGTCTGAGAAATGTCACAGAGGAGATGATTCATTTTCAGGTTGCAGCTCCTGCACTACAAAGAACAGATAACCACTTCCTGTCATAGTCAACATTCGCTCGGCGATGGAAAGTTGCTCGCCTCCTGCAGCTCGTTTCAGTTGCGTTGGTTTGCATGATCTGAGTGCTTTCTTCTAAAAAAGACTCCTCATATCTATAGCTCCCCTTCAAACATGGCAGTAAGAGGCTCCGTTTCCACTGAAAGAAACAGCAGTGTAGGATCAGGACATGAGTCATATTTGGGCCCCATTGTCACAGCACGACACCTTTAGCAAAACAAAAAAACACAGATCAGTTTTAAACACAGCTCTATATCACTCTATCAGCCAAGTCCTTTTGTGCCCCCCCCCCCCCACCCCCACCCCCACCCCCACCTCCCACCACAAAACACACACACACACACACAAGCACATGTTGCATAGGTGAACAGGAAGTGGCTGGGTTTGTGTTCGTGGTACTTGGAGGGGGAGTGAATTCATGTGTGGAGGATGTGGTGGCAGCAGTGCACTGAGCACTCACCCAGCAGCTCACACACACACACACACACACACACACACACCTGGAGATAACAATGCCACGTCTCCCGGATGTGGCTTTGTTCAAAATGGGACACAGAGTTCTCACGTTTGCAGCCTGCTGGTTAGTGTGCAGCGCTGTCTACACCCCTAGCAAATGCTCTGCAGAATTTGCATCTGTTGTTCTGGTGCATCATGCAGAGAACACAGCGGGAGAAATGGTGCACACTTGGGGTCACAGAACAACAACAACAATCTGCACATTTCTTTGTATATATTCTATGTAATGCAACCAAACGTGTATGATTGATAAACTGTGTTTTTATATATCAGAGGAATCCCACACACAAAATGTATGACTGCATTGTGATGACTTGATTGATCTCCTCCCTGACTGTATGAATGCAGATGTACTGTAACTCGACAGCGACCATCAGACCTCCTGATCAGTGTAGGGCCTGTGCAGGTGTCGTGTGTTGACATGTGTGCCATGGCTGTCTGTGTTGTGCTGATCCACATATGGAACACTCAGTGGTGGCGTATACAGTCATGGCAGTTGGCGGTTATTGCTTGACTTAAAACAAACAAACAAAAGAAGATGTGGTGTGGTATGGTTTTTGTGCAGCTACTTGAGAGATCTGTGTCACTGTGCTTGACTGGCAGCGCAGAACCATACAGCCGGTTCTGCCAGCTGTACACCATCAGACTCTAACAACAGCTGCAGGTCCACAGGCCTACTGGCCCTGAACCCGTCCACTTCTTCTTTCGGGTTCATATTGCCTACTCCTATGGAGAAGAACTTCAGCTCCATCTCCCCGGAGGCTCTCTGCCGGTACCAGAACAGGTTTGGGTTGGTGACATCAAATATTGTGCAGTTGACTTTCAGTGAAGCTTGGGGCTTTAGGACCAAGTCTGGCGGGGACTGACTGACTCGAAGGGCCTCCACGCC
The DNA here is from genome assembly GCF_046254945.1 of Alosa pseudoharengus. Classification (NCBI taxonomy): domain Eukaryota; kingdom Metazoa; phylum Chordata; class Actinopteri; order Clupeiformes; family Clupeidae; genus Alosa; species Alosa pseudoharengus. The sequence continues at coordinate 25,046,102 of NW_027468680.1, forward strand.
TGGAAAGGAGATCAGAGAGCGGTCACTCAAAAGCAACTCCAACAGGGAGGCTACACCGGGTCCGCAACCGAAGTGCTCCGTTTGCATAGCGTAAAAATACAAGACTGGTCCAATTTTTTCAGCGTATGTGCCGCTAGCACAGCTGGTGTAGCCGGTTCCATTGATTATACGGGAAGCTGACTGTTGCAGCAGACGCTATGTGAACAAAACACTTCAGTTACGTGCCTGGTGTAGCCTCCCCGTACAGTAAGGCTTTAAGAAATACAGTCACAGAGTACATGTCCTGCTAGGTCTGCTTACAACACAGCAACTGCCATAGCAGAATCAGAGGGACCGGCATCAAATGTGGCGTCATGGCTTTTGAATAAGCCTTGCTCAGTGACTGCTGGTAAAGGGGTGCGCAATAAAAAAGCCCCAGCAGCTCACTTGGGGTGTGGCTCAGAACGACTGTATGTCTGCACAGAGACGCAAACTTCACACTATAACAAACTTCTCACAATAAATAACTGCTTCATGTAACCGAAACATACTGTAAACCCTACAGTTCTTCTGACAGAGTTCCTGCACCTCATTGTGCAATTTGCCTTTTTAAGGGACATGGAATATGGAGGGGGGGGGAAATTGCAGGTCACCTCCAAAATGGGACTTTTACATTAGGTGTAATCTAAACTGCCCCAAATAAATACTGCTCTGCTGTTTTGTTATTATCTAGATACTGTGGGTTCACTGTTATTTTCAAGTAATGTCACCAAATTCAGTTAAGCAAAATACTGGAATACTGGAAGCAGTTGTAATACAACTGTTTAACGTTAGTGTAAAATGTTGGCCCTTGACTGGACACTTAGTAATACTGCAACACATTTCTTTTGTGTTTGTATAATAATAATAATAATAATAATAATAATAATATGTCTTATTTATATAACACCTTTCTCAAACTCAAGGTCGCTTTACAGTGTCAAAGCAAAACAAAAGAGTGGAGGGGAAAAATAATTTTCTGGCCACACTGTCCCTAACAGCAAGCTAAGGAAAACCGTCCAATGTTACCTAAAAGGGAAACTTGATACACTCATTACAATAGTACAACCATATCACACACATGCCACATACATTTATACATTGAAGTTTTCAACCTTCATAACCCATTATCCTGACACACAGGATAAGATCACCTCTTCAACTATGTGAGTTGTTTGTGAAACTAACTCTGTGAGAGCTGTAATGACTGTCATCAGTAATGATGATGGGAAACTATTGTGCAAATCAAACTGGGCAAATTTCCCATAATATCATGACAGTATATGACACTTTCCATGCCATGATAGTGTGATTTCCATAACGAAAACTAAGCCTTCCAGCTATTACCAAAACTCATTCAAAATGAAACACTCTAAGTTTTTGCTCATTCACAGGTTAAATAACTAAGAGGCAGTAACAGCTCTGTGATTAAGTGTGATTCACTGATTTCTGACTGTCTGACTTGACTGTTTGTTAACAAACATCACCTTAAAAGGCGAAGCAGATGGGGGAATGTAGACCACTCTGCAACAAAAACAGGATGTGACCTGTACAGAGCAGAACAGCATCATGGCAACACGTTAAGCTGCGTCCTGAGAGCTGTCTAGTGGTGCCCTCTATTGTTACTTACTCATCATTGGCTCCCTTTAGCAGTCAGAATTGTTTTATTTGGGCTTTGGCTTTACTCTAAAGCAGGAGTCTCCAACAGGTAGCTCTCCAACAAGTAGCTTTCCAAAAGGTTTGAGGAGGATGTTCATAAATCTGATAATCCAGTCACTTGGTAAACATGTCAAAAATTCCTATGAAATCAAATTCACAGTCTAAAAAGAGAGAAGGTAGAAAGAGTTGAAAGGAACCTTCAAAAAGCATACAAATCTTATTCAGCGGTTTTGGGTGGAGATCAGCTATGTGAATACATAGCATGCTACTACTAATATAAAAGCTCTCGGCCATGTCCATTTTGTCAAAGTAGCTCATCGGAGGAAAAAAGGCTTTCGGCCATGTCTAGGCTATTTTGTCAAAGTGGCTCTCAGAGGAAAAAAGGTTGGAGACTCCTGCTCTAAATGAGTAATTTTATGTTATAAATACTCTGTATATAATATTTACTGATGACAGTGTAAGTCACTTTGGACAGATGTGTGTGATTAGAACCATAAATATAAACATACGGTAATTGTAATAGAGATGAAAAACACACAAAGACCATATTTTTTATGGAAAATAATGTTTATGCTTTTCATTTCACTTAAAAAGAATATCAAAACATATAAAATGTCCATACATGTGTGTCATTTGATTTTTTTTTTTTTTTTAAGTTTACATAGATATATATATTTCTATTATTGATTTATACAGAGCTGCACCTTTGCCCCACCTGTGACTGCAAGTTCTATGCTGATATTGACTATCTCTACGCTGTGCTTTTAGACACAGTTATGGGCAGTTCAGCAGGAGAAGCTGAGGCATTTCATGCAGTCTTTCGGTTCATGTTAAACACACCTTAAAAACTGTCAGATGCACAGCAGATGGCAGTGTTGTTTCGAGTTATGGTCATTAGGCCATCAGTCTGACAGTTAGTCAGCAAATGAACATCTGAATGTCATGGGAATATGTTGCATTTTTGTGTTGCATTGTCTTAGTAGTATAAAGAAGCATCTTCAAAAATATTATCATATTACAAAATGTCATGTGAGTACTTGGTTACAGACTCTTAAAAATCAGCAACATCCTTCCTAGGTACAAAGCTGCTGTGTGTGACAATGTGTGTGTGTGTGAAAATGAAATGACGAGGACATGGACAAGGGTGCAATCTGTTGCCTTCACCAAATGACAGGGAAAATAAGGGGATGAATTGTGACCCAATTTGTTATTCGGTGGGATTAAGTGCATCACCATGAGAACACCTCGTGCTGTATTCCCATATTTTACCTTTGGGGTTGAAACCAGCGAATCTGGTGCACATTCATCATCCATATAAACAAACCAACGTGGTCAGTCTGGGAACATATTCAAACGATGTCTACCGCCCATCATATCGCTCCTACAGTAGACTCATACATTCACACTTTGAAGGCATTCACCAAACACAGTGACATTAAAAAAAACATCTAATTTCAGTGAACCATAAATGTCTGGAAAAAGCACCAGGCAAATATTCACCAACAGATTATCCCTGAACAATGACAAAAAAAAGAAAACATTCTCTGAAGTATTTTTTGTTTTCACAAGATAAATATCATATGCAGTCATTACGCCTTTTGTACAAAAAAAAACCAAAACAAACAAACACATGGATAAATCCCTTTGTACATGTGCACAGCAGTGTGGTGGAGCTCCTCGTGTGCAGCGGCTCCAAGGGTGGAGGTCTGGAGGAGGAAAAAGTTCATCTCAGTCCTGGGGCTTGAGTGGTACACTGGGTCCGTGCCAGCCTCCTCCCTACCCAATCTGCCCAAACCTGTCCAGCCCTTGGTTGTAGCGGGTGCAGCTGGCACAGCAGAAGCTTGAGTAGTACTGACTGGAGCACAGGCGGGCATAGACGATCAGCTTACAGTTGGCCAACTCAGGCTGGTCCACACAGTCGCCAGGTATCTCTGCAGTCCCGTTATCATCTTCAGACAAACACATGATGTGAGACAGCAAAAGGACAGACAGGTGAGTTGGGACAAGAAATGTGACACTCATAGAGTCACTCAACTGAAAAACTATGACACTCATAAAGTTACTCAACTGAAAAACTATGACACTCATAGAGTCACTCAACTGAAAAACTATGACACTCATAGAGGCACTCAACTGAAAAACTATGACACTCATAGAGGCACTCAACTGAAAAACTATGACACTCATAGAGGCACTCAACTGAAAAACTATGACACTCATAGAGTCACTCAACTGAAAAACTATGACACTCATAGAGCAGCAGTGAAAGGAAAGTGCAACAAGGCACAAGATTTCAGAGGAGAACAGAGTGGATAATCATTAGAATGACAGGGAAGCAGAGGTCCGGTGGAGGCTCGACGATACATACCGTGTAGAGGGGACTTGATGACCCGCACTTCAGCTGTAGCGCTGACAGAGAAGGTGCCGGTGTAGGCATTACAGGTGTAGGTGCCCTCGTCTGACGGCTGCACGTTATTGAGGATCAGAGTCCC
>NW_027468680.1:25062770-25132770 GCF_046254945.1 Alosa pseudoharengus
GCCTCTGGTGCAGTGTGTCAGTATAGCTTAACGTGCTTGCTTTGTATCTGACCTGCGGACTTGTGGACATTGCTGTGTGTTACAGGTGCGGTTGCTGGCGGGACGAGGGAGAGCAGCGCACAAGTGATCTGAGAACACCTCTGTGTCAATGGCACAGAAGACATGACGAGTTTGGTATCCTAGAGGAGGGGAGAGGTCAGAACAGCATTTAAAAACGTTACTGTCAAGCATTGCATTGTCATACCCCCTATAGAAAACAAATGATCAACAGAGAAGCAGTGCTGAATAAACAATAGTTTCATCCTTTTTATCAAACACCACACGACCTCATGCACATGATTTGTGTGGATGAATGTTAATGGCTTTCTCCAAACCTGATCCACAGTCTCTGCTGCAGGGAGACCATGATCCATGGCTCCAATAATATCCCTCCCTGGAGCGGCCATGGGGCAGGTAGTACTCGAACTCTACTCCTTGGTTTGGCTCCTGGCTGATAAGCTGATGACAAGAGAGATTAATAACAGTAATAACATTAATAATGCATAATAATGAGATTAAGGGCAGTTCACTTGTACCGTACCAGAGTATGGTTCTCTTCCATTCTTGGTCCGCACTCACACTGCATACTATCAAACTGTACCCAGGTTGAGCTGCTGTGCTCTAGAATCTTTGCGTAAGCGCGATCATAAGGCCAACCTTATTTAGGTACAGCTTTCAACAAGCTTCCTTTTACATTTGCGCTTAGAGAGTGGTCCTCTTTTTAGTATATGCTTGGGCTTTTTGCCTTTATAGGACAGTGCAGAGACTGAGAGTAAGCGAGTGGGAGAGACAGATGGGGAGGGATCGGGTAATTACCGGGTCGGACTCGAACCCAAGTCCCCAAGAGCACTTGGACCCATGGACGGATTATGAACTTTCGGGCCCCTGGCCCAGATGTGTTAATGGCTCCCCACTAATTGTCACATATGTGGAAGGGGGGTTTGGGGGTACTCCCCCAGAATTTTTTTAATTTGTTTAATGTGATTTCCTGTATTCTGGTGCATTTTGGGGATGGGCAATACTAAATTCAATCAGATTCATAGCCTACATCCTGATGTGTTGATATTGAGGCAATGATTCCATGCAAAGGCTTGGGCTTCAGGGCCCCCTGACACCTTGGGCCCCTGGGCCTGGGCCCGGAAGGCCCGTGCAGTAATCCATCCCTGCTTGGACCGAAGTGTGATACAGATGCTGTAGCCAGTTGCACCACAGCGCCCCCTTTACCTGGTTCTTAAAATAGCCTCATCTACATGGTGCCTAAAGTAAATAAAATGCAGTACAACTGCCCTTTAGTATTGACATTTTGAAAAACAAGAACACCAAAAGGACATATATTTGTTGTTCAGGTGCAGCTTTCAACAAGCTTCCTTTTATCTGTGCGCTTGGAGATTGGTACCAACAACATCTTAATCATTTAAGCTAAGTACCAATCAACTTTAATTTGAACTTTATTTAATGAAGCTCAAACCTCCACAACAAGGGGCTCAGTGGTGGGTCCACGGCCGATAATGGTCTCAGGGACCACGTCACCCTCGGCTCCCCTCTGATAGTACAGCATGGTGCCAGCGATGGGGGTGGCACGGGAGAACTCGATAACCCAGTGTCCATTCAGGTAGTACTCGCCACGGAGGTTCTTGATAGCTGCAGAGGAGGAGCAGTGTCGGGTTTAAAAAGGGCTATTGGTTCCTTAAGTTTGGTGTGACTAACTGCAGGTCTGATCTTTGCTCTTGAACCTGGTCAGACTCACCCAAGTAGTTACGTGAGGCCACAGTCTCTCGAATGCGAATGGTGGTGGCTCCAGCGGGGATGGTGAACATCCTATTGTAGCCTGTTGGGGAGAGACAAGAAAGACACCCATAGCTCCAAGCTCTTCTTTTAGGCCCCATCCAACCACCCACACATGAAACCACAACAAAGATCTCCAGGCCTCAGCTCACCTGTAGGCAGGTCCCTCTGGGAGAAAGTGTTCTTGACCAGGTAGCAGGACTGTCCGTTCCCTCCGCACTGCAGGCATGGGTCCTCCTGTTGAGTGGACTCCAGGCGGTTGTCACAGCCCAGACGCTGTGATGCAGGGAGACAAAGATGGGGATTTGGTTATGTGAGAGATGAAAGGAATGGAACAGTCCACTAAACATCCCTCTTTAGTTACTGGTCTGGCTCAAAGGGAAAAGCATTTTCTGTTACAATTGTTTTAGCTATGTTGCCCCGTTGGCACTCAATGTTGTAGTAAATCAAAACTGTAGCAAGCGTTCTAAAGTTATACTCATAAAACTCATAAACGGCTTCATAAAACAGTGCTGCATGTCTAAACAGTGTTCTGCTCGGCAGATGTTTGTAATGCAGTATCCAGATTGTGCCAACTGTAGCCTAGTTGTCGTGAGACCTTGAATAAATAAGGGATTATGGTAATTGTGTACACAGGTTGCTTGGGATGAATGTGTTGATGTGTTTGTGTTAAGCGTATGTATGCATTCTTGTGAGGCTTTTGTACAGACATGAAAACATATTTCCCCTGTGGACACTAAAGACTCTGTTTGGTCCTGTGCCTACCTTACAGACCCCCTCCACACAGATGTCCTTCCTGCCAGGGTGGCACTGAGTGCCGTCCACTACTGCAGCCCGGTGGCGGTAAAAGAAGTTCTCTCCTCTCGGAATACAGTTCAGCTCACACGGATTCTCAGCTTCAACAAGGGTCAACAACAGTCACAACTTCATTAAAATTGTATCTCACTGATAGTACAATATCTTCAAAAAACAACAATAGAATATATTATCTCATTGAATAGCAAGTGTATAAAACTTTGTTAAAAGAACATGCCCTTTCAGCTATAGGCTAGCTATAGGCTAACTGGAATAGCCCACTTCCAGTTAATTATCCAAAGCCAGGCTAACAGTCTCAGACTGAGTTACTGCACACATAGGAAAAGAATGGTAAGTTATCTAATGCTAGGATAGATGGCAAATGAGCTCATTTATTAGTCATTTAGCTTTAACTTTTATCCAAAGCGACCAACATTTTTCACATGCCAATTATATTACACAGCCATTGTCCCAGAAGCAACTTTGGGTTAAGTGCCTTGCTCAATGGCACGACGGTGGAAGCCGGGTATTGAACCCACTACTTTTCAGGCTACTGCATGCTAGCCCAGCTCCTTAACCACTACGCTAGCACCGCCCATTTCCTATAATTTTCCTATAATAAAGTTGGCGTGTCCTAAGTTGGGAAGTGCTAATATGCCCACTCCTGTCTTACCTCCATAGTATGCCATCCACTTGTAATGTTTTCCCTGGAATTCTGCGCCATCAAACTGGGAACACTGCTCCTCTCGGAAATCTCTGGCGGCCTCAGGGCAATCCTGATCCCAAAAAAACCCACAAACGTTGGGAAATGACACAGACACATCCCAGCAGATCCTCCTATTCACCTTCTCAAAGCGTTGAATCACACAAGAAATCATTAAAGTGTTACTGGTGAAAGCCTGGCTGAGCTGCAGGCAGAGGCATGCTTGGAGTGTTTGCTGTGGAGAAGGTTACAAGGGAGGAGTAGACTACCTTCACGTTGCACATGCGGTAGGACTTTGCTGGGCCAACACAGTTGCTTCCGCCATCAGTCCTGTGGTAAGGAACAGCAGGGAGAACACACTGAGTGAGATCACCATTTATTATGGCATCTAATGTCTGCAATTAAAAACTCCTACGAAATGAACAACACTAGAACCAAATTAGCCTGCACCAAATCAGACACATCTACCACACCCCCACACACACACACACACACACACACACACACACACACACACACACACACACACACATGGGCATGGGGGTGTGGACTTCTCAGATGTTCTGGGCAAGCTGACAAGATCTTTATGTCCCCCCAGCAAGATCAGTATAAACAAGAGTGTATCACAACTCTGGAGAGCCCCATAACCTCGCCCACATACAATCCCAGTCAATGGAGAGACACAGAATTTCCGGGCATCTTAAGCAAGGTGTGACTCTTGACTCATCATAGAACCAGACAGTGACACACACACACACACACACAATCTGCCCTATTCCTGTACCTTCACATTAAACATCATAGTCAATTGGAGAGGCGTTTGATGGATGACTCAGGGTACTCAGGTAATACCATGTACTTGTGGGCTCCACCTCACTGAGACCCATACACAGGGCATGGTTCTCTCTCTACATATGACATAATTTCTAAGGCTTCTCTGCCCCTGCTTGCTGCTCAGACATGTCTAGCCTATGGGGTGCATCTCTGTCCATGATACACCTATATTACATCCTAATGGCCTCTGGCAAACTTCTTCTGAGTGTATCTCACTGACATAAATGACTGAGTTAAATTATCAAGATGCTGAGAGTTGGGAGGTGAGATGTGCTTGAGTCTTCTGTTACTGTAAGGTGATGAATTACAATAAATCCCTCTGGTTCTTCAGAATCATTGTTGAGGGTAGAACAAAAGGCCTGCACTTGCCTCATTCATGCCAGTCATTAAAGTATCACACACAAGAGAAACTATTGCTAGGAATATTGCACAGTCTCCACAGAATATTGAGCGCTCTCTCTGCCACATTCATTGTTTGGACACACAAGAAGTCCAATACAAAAAAGCTACACACTGCTGTGTAGTGACAAGAGATAAGAATGCTGATAAATATTGGAGTCTCCCCTCCCTACTATCTATTATGAGGACATTGTTTGGGTCTGTTGTGAGAGTCCACATTCTTGCTTGCACAAATATTCACATATTACCCACATCTCTGCACAAGGGAATGTGATGTCCTGTGGTGGACAACCATGGACCCAAAGACTCTGTCCAAAAATGGGCTTCTCCATTTCTAATTCTATGGGTTACTCATCTCCTGCACAGTTCAAATGGAAAGGGACAAGAGACAACATGCAGGCTAGATCCCAGCTCCCAGATTTATTGCTCCAGTTTTTCCCTGAGAGTGCAGATGAGTATATTTCACATTCTCACACTCATATGCACTTTGACACTGAACAGGATAACAGATCTGGATAGATACAAAGTATAGACCAAATAAAAAAAGACTGCAAGGTTGTGAAGGATAAAATACAGTATCTTCAATGCCTTCAAAGTCCCACAATTTCAATAAATTTAGCCTGCACATTTTGGAATACACTGACTGTCTCATACCGATCACATGTAGCTGGCTATTTATGATTAATCTGTGACTTGTTATGCTCAAAAGATGGAAAGTAACAAATTGACTCATGGAATTAGGCCTATATCATGCTATTTTCATGGCAACAGTATTATTATGTGTGAGTTCCCCCTTCACTGTGTACTTTGGGTGCCTTGATAAAGTGCTATAGAAATGCAAGTTGTTGTTGTTGTTGGTGGTGTTGGTGTTGTTGTTGTTGTTGTTGTTGTTGTTGTTGGTGTTGTGTGAGCCTACATGAGGCAAAGGACACATTTACCTCTGAGTATTGCACTTCCTCGTCCTCACCATGACGCCACCTCCGCAGGTGCGGCTGCATGCCCCAAAAGGTGCCCACTCTCCCCAGTAGTCTCCGCTGGGGGTCTGTGATGAGACACAATCATCCCACTTACACATACGTCTCCTTCATATTATCTCACACCATGAGTGGTGATCAGGTAAGGGATAATGGATGACAAGGCGGTCGGGGATCAGAAGTTAATGCACGTTCGAGGTGGTAATGTGGCCATGACACAAAACAGTGTGAGCGTTACACCTGGAAGTGAACGCCGTGGAGTCCATTATCCCACTTATCCCACTGTTGCCACACTTACACTGTGTTAATTTGCTGATATAAGTTCCAGCTTTTATCACTTATAGAATATATAGATGCATCTCCTGAAGAATGAATATGATTATGTGAATGTGGAGTCTGTTGGTGTTGCATACCTCTGAATGTGAGTGCCTGACTGGACTCTAATCATTCTGTCCTGCCACATTTATATTTGGCCTGTCATTACCCATGCACAAAGCATCTTAGGTATGTTAGCTTTATTATCACCCGGAGAGAATTAATACTCTTTTCTGATTGGCTGGTGGGGTGGCTATTAATTCTGATAACGTGACACCTATGAAGTAGATCTGGTAAAAAAAGTTTAATCCATATCAATGCTTATGAATGGTAACTATAACAATCAAAGTAGGACGACGGTTGAGCCTGGAAAAGGGCTTCACAACAGTGGAATAAACTGTAAACAAGGTAACTGTCCATGTATCGCTGTTAGGGCCAAAGAAAGTTGTACAACAAACTGAACAAGTCGGATTCTTTTTTAAAAGGAACTGCTTGTTTCCTTTGCGTGTTATAAAGACATGACTATTGCCTATAGTGGCAACCACTGCGCATCGGGGAGTTCTTTGCCTCTTGCCCTCGTCCATTAATTCCGTATAACAGGACACCTCGGCGGCCATTATCCCTTACATAACTCATATTTATATATACATATTTATATATACTAAAATATACATATTTAATATGCCTAATGTATGAAATTATATGTAACCCCAGTGATGTTTCTTGCCCAGAAAGGTTGCTTTGTTGGTGATTTTGTTTTTGATGGTAAATATGCTTGGTTGTTGAGGGAACTGTGCGAAGTCCCCTAGCTATAGCACTAGGAACTAAACACCTCTCCTGTGGATATCTGAAATAAATAACATACCGGTACATGACACTGGACTATCAAATGCAAACAACCACCTGTTGGGGTAAATATTTGACTACAAGCAGTCATGTGTCATGTTGGCTCACTTAAAGTGAGAAACTACCACAGCCATGCTCATGTGAAAATGAAGTGACGGGTTTGCAAGGGTGACCAATGATGCCATGATGGATTGCTTTTACGAGAACAGGCTTGGGAAAATACAGCGATCCCAGTGGATATTATGTCTGACCTCTGCACTCTTGGCTTGCCTGCAGAGTGGCACCCTGCTGAGATGCCATGTGAGAGGTAGTGGTGGTGGTGGTGGTGGTGGTATGTGCTGCTGCTGTGACGTTTATGAAAGAGGGGAATCTAGGGGGAACTCACCAGAAGAACAGGAGTAAGGAACAGCTGCAGAGCAGCCAGAGCTAACAGCATCTTCATGGCTCACTGTTGAAGAGAGAACAGCACAGTTACAATCAAAAATAAGTCCATGTAAATCAAAATCGGAGATTTGTTTGAAAAAAAAAACTTGTACAGGTTAAAAAAAATACACCTCAAAACATGAGTAGAGACTGTAAGCTGTGTGGTACTAAATTGTGGAGTTGGACCACTGAACAGGACATCACCATTTTCAGTGTTCCGTTTTTTTTGGTGCTAAAAGGGTGTATTGTTGATGCAATGATTTCCCCATATATCATAACACCTCCCCTTAAGAGTTAAGTGAATCGGTCGGCAAACCTGAGAAAGTAGCAAATAGGGTCTTTACTTGGGTAGTCCACCCATAGACTATCTGAAGATGTTCAGATTATCACTATCTGTTGAAACACTGTTTACTACAATGGTTAAAGTTAAGGTATCGAAGTAAAATGCTACCAGTGCACTTAATGCAATTGTTTTCACTAATTAGTTCATCTATCTGGCTGAAGAGCTGTGCTAATTAGGATCAGATAGTTTAGAGAATGGTTAGAAATATGTGGTACAACAGTTGAGGTGTGGCTTCAGTGCAGTCAGCAGACCTGCCCATCTTGAGAGCAGAATATACCCCCTCAAATATGAATGATTTTGAAGCTTGTTTTCATTCATTCAGATTTGTCTGTGTGGTTAATGACATCCTTTCCTGTGATGTGACAAACTCTAAAGATATATTTATTTTTGTTTTGCAGGGACTTCAAGTTGTCATTTCCTCAAAACGACAAAGACACATACTGTATTCAGCCTGTACTGCCTATAGAACTGGTCTGATTTTTATTTTATTTTATTAAAATGTATGCCCTGGTCACAAACAGCACTAGATCAAAGACACAAGCAACACAAAGATCTGGCATCAGGCGTGGAACAGATTGACCGGAAATGCAGAGAGCCGCAACAAAATGTCTTTCTAATTGCTTAATTGAGATCAAATATTTACAAGTGTGCACTCTGTGTGAACCAGATGGAGCTGTTTGTTTTCGCTAGCTGGCTACTATCGGAGCGAGCAGGAGGGGGTTTTCCGAGAGGGATGTGAAGGAGGGCCACTGCCAAGACCCCCGTGACCTTTAGGCCGACAGACGCCCACATGGTCGTGCTGGGATGTGCAGGGTGTGAACCAGCACAGGTCTGTGCCAAGGAGCCTGGGGTACTAAGCATCTCAGTGCTGGGGTGATCTGACTGCTGGTAATTGGACCAACTTGAAGCTTGTTATCAGTGTCAGTGCCTCCAAGCAGGGTCTCTGAGGCCATTGTGTGCTCTCTCGCCCCCATTAGCAAAACGAACAGAACTGTCAAGGGGGGTGGGTTCTAATGTTGTGATGCAACTGGGATGACAAAATCCCTCCACAGCATACACTCGTGCTCATATAGGAACTCTCTCTTTCTCTCACACACACACAAACACCCACACCCACCCACCCACACGCACGCACGCACGCACGCACACACACACACACACACACACACACACACACACACACACACACACACACACACACACACACACACACACACACACACACACACACACACACACACACACACACACACACACACACATAGCTGAGTTAAAGATATGTTTTATATACAGAGAGAACGCTTTACTAAAACTCAATTCACCAAGACGTGTGCTTGTGTCATTAAATTGTATGCTCGCTCTTTTAAATCATGTGTTTGTTTTAATTCAATTGTGCATTTGTTTTAAGAATTTCATTCCCATGCTTTATTCACAGAAAGTGGACCACCATGCTGTACACATACAAAGTTCCCCTTGATCATTAAATCCGAAGAGAGTCTCCTGAGCCCCCCCCCCAACACACACACACACACACACACACACACACACACATACACACACACACACATTTCAACCTTTTTTGATCAACATAACTCTACTAATTTCATATTTAGAATGTATATGGTTGCCTTGGTTATTCTGATTAGAGTCAAACACTACTGACTCTAATGGACATCAGAAAAAAAAGTTGCACATAGCAAAGACAGGGAAGCCATAAGAGCAGGTGAGACAGTAGGCTAAGACTTGGCACATCTGAATGATTAGGCAGTATACCTTCAGAGAGGCTTAGTTAACTTGAATGGGCTTGGTTGTTTTATGCATGCAGAATATGATTTTGCTTATCTCTGCTTTACCTTTAAAAGAGCAGCAGCAGTTCATTCCATGCATGAACCAAAAACTTTGAGTAGTGTGTGTGTGTGTGTGTGTGTGTGTGTGTGTGTGTGTGTGTGTTGAAGGGATTTCTAGAGCTTTTCACTGACAATGCTTACAGTAATTCTATTCGAAATGACCGAATGATGGTTAAACTGGTGGTATTGCACATTTCAAATGAAAAATCAAGCTGCTGTTTAGTGTCTAGCAACTGCAGAGACAAAGGCCAATTAAACAATATTCCATGGACAAGATTCGGTCTGTGGTCACTTCACTAATTCAGGCGCGGTGCGTACATTGATCAGATTGAGAACCTTCCATTATGCAGAATTACACCTGGGAGACAATTAGACATGAATATTTGTTTCTGTCTAACAAGTAGGATAGCTTTATCTGCGACAGAATAACCATAATTTAGGCCTATATTAAAACCTAAATAAATATCTATTCACAAACACCACTTAATGTATCACTTAGGTCCGCTTTGCTGTGCAAAACTTTGGGTTAAAAGTACATCTCAATTCACCCAATTCATCATAAAAAGCTGTATCCTATATCAAAACTATAGTTCAGGAGGGAAAAGGCTGACAAATATTAGCCGCTGACCAAACTTACCAGCGTTCAGAGCTGTCCTTTCTCTTCCCCTGTAGCCTACACCTGGTCCGTTTTGCGCACTTGAGGCAGTTGGTCACGCTTTTGTAAGGTGGATTGTCTCTTGGCAAACAACAGTTACGTAAAACTCCCTTTCAGCGAAATCGTCTGAACAGTCAGATGGCCGTTCACTTCTGACAAGCAAGGGTCGATGTCAAGTCGATTTTCTCTCCCACGCCTCCAAAGAAAAATGAGATGGGTAGGAGACAACGTGTAGTGTTGAGCCTCCTCTGTGTAAGTCGACAAATCACGGCGTGCCCAACGCAATTATACTGTGGCGATGACTATAACGTGGAGACATTTTCGAGAGGCTGTAATTTCAGACAGTAAAAATAACTGTTAATGAACGTGTCCGTTTGTGAGTGTATGTCTACGGGGTGCGCACAAGATTTTCAATTTGTCGCCTTTTCCCTCGGTTGCAACGTCAGTAATTAAAAACAATATATGTTGTAATGAGAGGTTGATGAGATGGGAGTTCACCATATCTTTTAAGAAAGCTTAAGATGATACTTATTACAAACTAAGGGTTTTCTGGAAATAGGACCCTCAATTACAAATGATCGCAGTGGTTATAATACCTAGGCTATCTATTTCAACAAGTCTTTCACATGTAAGCTAACATGCCATTCAAATCTAGACTTTTCTGGCCAGGCAGTGTTTGCATTAGACCAACTAATAATTTGAAACATCATATGTCATTTAAATCTGTCCCAAACTCCTAACTTCACACTTTTGCCAGTATATTAATTTTAAAAATAGTTGTAAAACTGTATATTTCTATGCTTGAAATAAATCTGCGGTTGGTCATTAGTATTAGGCCTATCGATACTCCCATAAAACAAAGCACACAAACACAACTACATATCTCGTTTTTCTTTTTAGGCTAGAGAAACCTCAAGAGCCAGATTGACTCAAGGAAAACACCACTATATTTTTCCCAGACCGACTTCTTTTCCTTCCTTCTCATGAGGTGGGGTTTAAGGGAACAACATGGCCCCAGTAAGAAGCACCTCTTTCAGAATAAAAAACCAAAACTGCAATTATGGGTCACCAATTATAATGACAGTGGATGAATGTAGCATTTCGTTTGGCTGCATGTTCAAGTCATTTCAGCTACAGTAAAATCAGCGCATTGCTGTTCAGTTCGCTGTTAGGGGTCTGCAGCCATTTCCATTTGTGTTCACCTAGGTTCATGTATCTGTGGTGCGGTCTCTACAAGCATGTCCCGGGTGAGAATAAAGGGAAAACAGGATGAGGTATTGTAATAACTCAAGTTGACCACCGGACAACCAATAAGCCCTCTACTTGAATTCTTTGAAAGGGTATGTTTACTTCTTGTTGGGCCACACTGATTTTTTTTCATTTGACAGAATGTAAAGGTGAAGTTAATCTGACAGGACATTCTCTCTGTGTTCTTCTATACATGTGTGGCAAGTTATAACAGACAGTGTAGAAGTCTTGCTGTAAGAAAATACACAGATCTAAAGATTGACAAAGAATGTAGTTAAGTAGAGGTCATTTCTTCCAGAGGTCAGTCTTCCCAATTCGAGTTTGTCAGGATGTCATATGGGGACTGGGCTCCCTACTTCATCAGCCAGGGTCAGGGATGACTCTCAAGTCAGCAATACTGTGGTACTCTTTTCGTGAGAGCTCATCAGTAAAGTCTCCACTGTAAAGGCTACATAGACCTACAGATGTGTGTAATCCAATAAGAATAATAAATCCTTGTCAGAATAATACGGGCGATCCCATATTGATTCCTCCTCTTGTGTTCTATACATTCATGATGTGCATGGGGACCTTTCAGGGCCCCCTATCCAGCTATAAACCAAAATTTCCACATCCGTCTGTGAAAGAGTAAACCTCCAATTTTGCGACCTCACTCATTACAGTCTACCAAAGCTTTAAAAGGAAAACTGAACAGGGTGCATTTAAATTTTAACTTTGGAGTGATTCCGCTTTACACTGGTCTCCTCCTCCATCGGAAATGTACACAGACATACGTACCTTATTTACAGAAGATATATATATATATATATATATATACACACATTACAAACACAACCCTCCATGTTGGCATACCACCCTACTTGTTTGCGTTAAACCAGTCTACCAAAACATTTTTTTATCTCCTTCCCCAGACTTTTTTTCATGCACTTTTCAAAAAACACATTCCCTCCTGTCTTGTGATGTCAAGAGTCTTATATGTTCATTAGGATCTTCTCTTTTCCAATCTCCACCTCCTCCCTGTCGACACCATCCACCCCCCAATCCTTCTCCTGGGCCTCAGAGCTGCCGGCTAAGCTTCTGGGCTTGTCTCTCCTTTGCGTCGAAGGCGAACTTGGTCTCCTGCAGCTGCTCTATGATCTCCTTGGCCTCCTTCATGTCCATGGCCAGCTGCTCGTACTTCTGCGCTAGCTCCTGGTTCTCCCGACGCAGCTCCACAACCAGCTGGCTCAGCTCCTCGCTCTGCCGGCTACAGTGGAGCTTCAGCTGCTCCATCTCTGCCAGCGTCGCCTCCATGCGCTTGACCAGGCCTTCTAACTTGTCCTTGGACATGTCCGATCTATGACGACGTGTCTTTTGGGACGAAATAGTGGCTGTTAGCGGTGGTGGCAAGGAGTGAGAATAACTCCGGCGCTGCTGGTGGTCAGACAAGTGGACAGAGAACGAATGAGTGGACTCTCCTTCCGTGTTCGATCACTGAGAGTCTAATCCCATGGTTCTCTGCGTGCCTCACCTGATTCCACCTACACCCGAGCGTTTATTCTGAGTAATCTCCTTAGTGCAGCTATCCTGGGTACTGTTGCGTATGGAGCGTTGCTCCACTCGTCTGAGCAGCCTTGGCTCACCTAATGGCCTTGAGAGAAGGGATTAGGCTTCCCATACTCAAGAGAAACGGATTATACCTGCAACTCAATGGAACTGGCATAAATTGCACGGAGCCAAGTTGAGCAAGAATAGCTTTAACTATTTAGAGCATCGAGTGTAGGCTATATAAATCTTCTTGACCTTGTTATCCAACCGCACAAATGTCCAAGGACAAAAAAAAAAATCCAACCTAAACCTTCAACAGATACCTTTAAATGTCATTACGCATGTGACTTACAGATAGCAACAGGAATGAACCTCCAATTCGGGTAAGGCTTAAAAGAATTTAAGAGAATCCCCTTTGTGTTTCAGGCTATAGGTGAGGTAGATGATATGGGGACGAAAGAACCAGTGAGCGCACAACCATGGCATACATTTGGGCATAGTGGACACATCACAATGGAGTCACCATCCGGGCCTGGTAGGCCAGGCAGTCCCCATGGCGACAGTTAATGCCTCCTGAGTTCTGGGCAGCGTGCCAGGTCCTCTCAGCCAGCCATTTGGCAGAGTGCGGGGACACGGAATGCCAGAGGACCAATATTCCATGGAATTCCCACGTTTCCCACCACCAAGAGACGTCTGTTGCATCAAAACAAGGCTAAGCAGCATGAAGCATGGACAAGGGAATGTAGACATTGGGAACTTCACTCCCCGAACTGTGAATAATTGGGCTTTCTATGCATTCACACACTTTATTCATTGAGGCACAAACACACACACACACCTTTCTGATGTGTAGAGCAGAGCAATATAAAGGTACCTTTATATGGCTCTGTAGAGTATTCAGAGAAAATGCATTCAATATGTCCATCAAGTAAGTATAGTGTCAGTGACCATCAATCATATTGCCCTGATGGATTCAGCTGTTCTATAGAAAGGAAAAAGTGCATCCATTTTACCTAACCATGGGTGAATATCAGATCTTGGAAATCACTGCGGTTATGTCACCTGACCAGTGCCTTATACATGCTCTCCAACATACGGACACAGCCATGCGGTAGACTACACAGTAGGGTCAGTGTAGTGGACTGCTCTGACAGCCACAATGTGACTGTCGTAAGGTCACACGTGCGCAGCCTGACAGGAAATAATCAGTGAGGACTCACGCCAGACCATGCTGGTCAGACTGGTGAAAAGAGAGCACTGGGAGACAAGGAGACGATTCAGACAGAACAGTGAAGCAACACTGCTCAGTCACATTTCTCATTTATTCCACAACATCCTGAAAATGATACAAACCAATAATAATAATAAAAAAAAAAAACAGTGTTTGCCTTTTCTTCTTCGTTTTTTTTTTTTTTTTTTTACAAAATTCCCTAAAATAATTACATGAATTCATCTTGATGCCCATGTCTACTAGGAGAAGAATCAGCCTCTCACCAAGAGAATAACTGTACCAGCAAACAAACAAACAAAAAAAACAACAAAAATAAAAGTCAATAACAAACAAAAAAAGAAAAATCACAGCATCAAGCATTACATAATCCTAACCAAAACAAAAGGAAAAAAAAACTTTGGTGCAGGTTCACGTTCTCTCAGCTATGGGCAGTTAATTTTGGTCACTTGGAAGGACTCCATGTGCGGGTACATTCCATATGGTCACCTCCACATGGATTCTCAAAAGCAGCTGTGTCTGCTAAGCTCCGGACCACAATGCATCTGTGATCAGCATGTGACGTTGAGGATTCGGAAGTGTGAGAAGGCTTAAAAAAGTACCAAAACACCACATTTGATGTCTGTGGTCGTCTTTCTATATCCATTCATATTCAAACCAACATCAGTCCCATTCAGGAAAACCACTTGCTGGCAAAGCCATAGCCATTCCCAGAGGACTTTGGTTTAGAACTCTCCTTAATATATGAGCAGGCAAACAACCAGCAGAGACTATGGCATCTTTTACCAGTGTTGGGCAATGAAGCAAACACCGATTCCAAAGGGTAATTAAAAGCAAAAATTGGAATTAAAAAAAAAAAAAAACATGAATATTCAACAAAGGTGCATAATAATTATCCAGTTATTACAATAACAGAAGAAAATGTTAAAGGACCACAAATCAGTAATTCTCTTTTTAAGTGGTAAGCTTTTCTTTTAAGAGGTAAAAAAAGTTGTTGTTTTTTTGTTGTTGTTAAAGAGGAAACGCCTTAGAGCATCATTCCTGCTGCCCCTGCAAAGGCCGCTGGCTGACCAGAGAAGTGCCTCTCTGATGGTTTTGTACAAGGATCTCACCGTGATGAAGCAAATCACAACAAGTACCAAGTCTCAACCAAAACATAAAAAAATAAAAAAAAAAGGTTATAAGGTGAAAAAAGGTCCAGTTTAATCACGCATCCAGCAGGGAGGCGGGGGCAGTCTCCTTTACCCAATAGTCCCTGGTGAGGCCAGAAAAAGGCCCTGAGTGGTGTGCGTGTGTGTGGATGTGTTTAGTGTGTGTGGATGTGTTTACATGGGTGGGTATGATCGTGGTGGTGAGACCGAGTCCCAGGTCCTGTCATATATAAAACTGGTGCATGGCCAGCTGGTCCATGAAGGGCCGTACCAGGTTGTCTGTGGCGAAGTAGAAGACCAAGCCGAACGTGATGGAGATGGGCAGGGCGGGCAGCGCCTTCTTAAAGATGGCCAGCAGGAGCAGAGTCAGACACAGTCCCTGGGAGGAGAGGGGGAGACGAGCGAGAGGGTCAGCATGCTAGTACAGGGTTCCCACTCTAAGCCAATTGTAACATTCCATGACTTTTCCCTGACTTTCCCTGACAAAAAAACCTGAATTTCCATGACTTACTATATAATGAATGGTACCTTTTACCGACCAATGATTTCAGAGCGCCCGTGTAGCAGCAAACAGTCTTTTACTGTTTTAGAGCTGGAGATGAATAAATGGGCATTGAATAAACACAGTTGCGATACTCAAGCAAGCAGTAAAGCTAACAAGCAAATAATAGACAAATTCTGCGTAGAAAATACAGTGTTTCCCATACATTGACTTATTTGTGGCGGCTCACCACAATATCAACATTGACCACCACACAATGATTTTCCTGGAAGTACTAAATTGTGCTTAAATCTGGTTAGAATCATAACCGTGCTGCACTAATTTGTTAAAAACTGTTGCATTGGAGGTAATTCTGCAAACCTACCACCACAAATAGAATTCAATTCTGTGGGAAACACTGAAATATATTTGTATTAATGTGTTTTGGCAAGAAAATGATAAACTGCTACAACAAAATTCCCTGATATTCCATGACTTTGCCCCAAAAATGATAAAAAATCCCTGACTTTCCTTGTCTGGAATAGACTTTCTAAAATTCCATGATATTCCAGAAATTCCATGACCCGTGGGAACCCTGCTAGTAAGATTCTTTGGTAGCTCTCTGACGGACGATCTCTGAGCTCCCTCTTTGTAAGTGATGTAGAGAAGAGCATCGTCCCAAAGTTAGACACTCTGAGAAGAACAGGTCTAAATCTGGCATGGGAATGAGAATCCAATGTGTGAATGGTGCAGTGGGGCCAGTGCGGCGGTGTGCTGAGCAGCTGACTTACGATAAGGATGGCCACAAAGCAGGCCAGAGTGGTGTTCCAGTCCCCACTGGCTGCGGCTGACGCCTTCCCCACCAGCATGCTGTAAAAGATGAAGTCTCCAAGACCAAGCTTCACGCCCCCTGGAAACACACACACAAAACACAAGAGTCAACACACGTATGTACACGCACGCACATGGGACACGGACGGACACACACACACACACACACAGAAGAGTGAGCACACGCAAGTGCACGCACGCACATGGACAGAGACACAGACACAGACACAGACACAAAAAAAAGTGAAAACCCCTTCGCTAACCCCACAGCTGGAGAGCCCGTTTGTCCTTAATTACTGAGCAAACTTCGAAACTTTGGTGTGTGTGTGTGGGTGTGTGTGTGTGTGTGTGTGTGTGTGTGGAGAGCATTTTACAGAGGCTTTGCTGGGGAGGCGAGGCCCTGGCTGTAAGTACAGAGGATTGAAAGGCCCGTCATTTTCCTGGCCGATGATGCCCTAATCAGGTCTTTTAATGGCTGCCACTGGGTGTTTCTGGCTTTCCATCATGCCGACACGTGCATGGACTCCAAACGCACAGGCTCCCGCCACACACACACACACACACACACACACACACACACACACACACACACACACACACACACACACACACACACACACACACACACACACACACACACACACACACACACACACACACACACACACACACACACACACACACACACACACACACACACACACACACACACACACACACACACACAGCGCCAAAGGCATCATAAAAATACCTCAAAAGCAGAGGATGATGAAAGGTAGCGGGACAGGCTGAGTAAGGAGGAGGAGAAAGATGGTGGCAGACAAACTGAGACTTGAGGACATGATTACACCCTGAGAGTGCCTCATTTTGGCCACCGCATCCACACCACTCACACATGCTGGAGACAGACAGACACCAACCTGTCTAACTCAGCAGCTCTACTGGTTTTAGAAATAGTGAACAGGCATTTAAAGGGGGGGGGGGGCGGCAACAAAGCTACTACTTCAACTGAATGCACATTTTACAATACATCTTTATCTGTAATTTCTAATTTATCATTGCATAGTGTTTACTTACATGTAGCAACATTGTTATACAGTCATGCATTACCAATATTGCACATAGCTCTGGGTAAAACCAAATGTGTGATGTGTCCCTTTATAGTAATGATTCTGGGGCCTAATGGAGATATCATATAGATCTGGAGATTGTGAGGAAGTACCGCCCCCATTTACTTTGATGGCTGATGCTAGGCTTATGTTGCTATTCTGCTGCTTACAGGTGATGACATTTTTGATGTTCCTTTCCTTCCACCTCAACCACCAGCAGTTTGCTGTCCCTTGGTCCAGGGGGTACGCTCTGTCCCTGCCTCTGTCCAAAGCGTAGGCTCAAGACCTGGACCCAGGACAGGACAAACGCCATAAACTCTTTCTTTATCTGTATAGCCATTATCATTTGTAAATCCAATCTCATGTTCACTTTTACTCCTGGTTCCTGAGTGTCTCTGGTTGAAATTATAGTTTCTGCACAAACTGTTCGCAAACCTCTGGGGCACAGCGGCAAAGCTGCAAAACTCCTGGCCGACTTCGTATGACTATGCTGATTACATTTTGTCTAGTCAGCCTTGTGGGCCTTCTGGAAACAGACCAAAGGGTATAAGAAGCTCCCCGCTGGGTCTAACCAGCAATCTGCGCTTTGTCCCTTTTCATTTTTCGGATATATTCGTCCTTGCACAGCACTCACTCTCCTCGTCGTCGTCATCGGCGGGTGGCCGCGCCGAGGGCATCTGCTGGATCTCGCGCCGCGTATCGTCCGTGGACTGCAGTGGGCCCAGCTGCTGCTCCTGGTGCCCCACCCAGGTCGTGGTGAAGCCGCCGTCGTCCTCTCCCGGGCTGCTGGGTGTCATCGGCACGGCTGGAGAGGCAGGGGACACTCGAGTCAGTCAAGTCAAGAAGCAAATCAACAGCAGGGAGAGCTATGATAATGTGTTAGCATTTGTTGAGTATGGCACATGGAAACAGCTGTAATTAATCGCAAAGCGTGATGTGATGACGCTATTGTACAGATCTGTGAAAATTATTTTTTCCCCACGAGAAAAATAAACCAACTGACTAACTAACTAACTAACTAACCGACCAATTGCATCATAGTGAGGAACTTGTTTATAAACAACAGCTAAACTGTTTTCAAAATTGATGGTTCGAAAATCAAAGCTAAATTGCAGTAAAATGCTTGTAATATGTCGATGTGAAATAATGAACTAAGCTATTGCTGGCTGCAGCAGACCTGCAGCTCGTGAGGCTTTATAACTGCTGCACAGCCTCAAGATATACACAGGCAAGATTTATGAAGATATTGTGATAAATAACATCAATATCAAATAGACATGTTTTTCTTACTGATTCAAACCAATGTCAGACGTGAAAAACATCCAGACTTGGAACACGTTTTTCGTTTTCTTTAGCGAGAAAGAGTTAGGACGCGGAGTTAAGTGGAAGATGTCCACACGTGCGCCTCGAGCGAAACCCAGAGTGCAGTCTGGACATGCTCCGTCATGCTCACATGCTCTGGCAAGGCCCCTGTGCTGATGTTGCATGTCGTCTGCCAGAACTCTGCCAGCTTGTGCTGGCACAGGAAGGTGCTATAGTTCGCATGCAGCATCTAATCTGAGAGTGGGAGCCATGTTTGTGTGCATTGTGGGAGCCATGTTTGTGTGCATTGTGGGAGCCATGTTTGTGTGCATTGTGGGAGCCATGTTTGTGTGCATTGTGGGAGCCATGTTTGTGTGCACTGTGGGTGCCATGTTTGTGTGCATTGTTTTCATGCTCTTGGCGTTTGTTTGGTTTGTTTTTCACTCTAGCTGGATGGTCAAGCAGACTCACCCTGACTCTCGGGCTGAGGGGGCGTGCTGGAATTATTCTTGGTCTCCACGTTGTCGGCCATACCCACCAGCCATACCATGGTCGCTGGCAGAAGACCACAAAACAATACAATTAGAACACACATTTATACTCCAAATTTTGGTTTGGGGTCAAGACTTTTTACTACAACCACACACAATTCAAAACACATTTTTATTTTTCCGGTTAAAAGCGACCCATCCTGTGTGAATGCCAAGGAGCAGTTGAGTTGAGCATATTCTATTCTGGTCCCACACAGATAAACCTCCCCTGCTGGACCTGCCCTTGAGGGAGAGGGAGCGAGGGAGGGAGGAAGAGAGGGAGGGACGGAGAGAAAGAGAGAGAATAGGCATGGAGGACTTACAGGAGTAAATGAGAGCGGGGAAGATGGCCTCATTCCTCTCCTGCGCTGTCTCGACCAGAATCCGCAGCGGCCCTTTAGGACACAGCACCGCCAAGAGATCTGTGAGAGGGAAACAGAGAGTACTTTAATCAGATGAACACCACCAAATCTTTGTGCCTTAGTCAACTGGATAGAAAAACATGGTTAATGTTCCATGGTTAATCTTAATCTGATCTTAGTCTGCACACTATTTAATGACATGCTTGAGAATGGTTGTTAGCCATAATCTTCGAGTACTCAATGATCCATGAAGTCCCGTACGACTCAAACGAGAGTTCAGGCAGCCTCGGCTTATACATGGAGACAAACTCCTACAGGTTACGCAAAAGACGCTCAGCAATAGATTTGTGGGGAATGAAAGCTACACCAAAGCTTTGTCTTGCTCCCGAGTGTTTTCTATCAACATCCTACAGCTGCACTCTCCGCCCAGAGATGTCATCTAAATATATCACCAGCACATTCCTCTGTGACCAAACACACACAGTGTCGTCCCCCTGACTTTGTGGCCAAATCTGAAGAGCCCCACATTGTGTGTTCTTCCAGGAAATCTGGTGGAGACCCAAGACATCTTTCCTCACTTTCAAGTTCCTTTGGCCACTCGAGCGTCTCTCTCGTCTGTCCTTCCTGTTTGTGTGCCAAGATCCTTCCGTTACAAAACACATCCGGCTCTGGCCTGGCCAGCTGAAACATTCTTTCTGATCCTCACACTTATTTGATAACACCCTCTTTGATCTACTGTTTATGCTAGAACTGGATATGATTCTGCAGCATTTGTCTGAACTGTTTGCGGGTGAGCTTACAGCAGCCAGAAGCAGTATCTACCATAATGTATAGTGCCACACTAGAAAGACTTGTGTTAACTCCGAAGGGATCACACTTGTTAGTGAAGCATTTCCTCAAATCTTACACAAACACACCTAATATGGCAACTCAGGATTGTGAGATCTCAGTGGATACAGAGATTCAAGAACCTTCAGAATTATCAATGTCAAACCACTGGAACAACAAAGTCTGAACCAGGCTCAACATGTCAGTACACAAAACAAGATGTAGACAAGCACACACACAACTTTTTGTTTTTCGTGGCCTAGACGTTTTTTCGGCACTCTGATTACATTTTTGATATCATACAGCTATATTTTGACTGAACGTTCTTGGAGCTACGCACTGGGCGAAACATCTGTTAGACTGAAGGCGCAAAGGCCACCTCTACTCGCAGTACACAAAGCAAGGCAATAATCCAACTTGTGCACTAGAGGACTAAAATATAATTTCTGGAATTTTGTTTACTTCAGAGAAAATTTCCCCAAAAAGTGCTAGTCTTAGACAGTTCATCAAAGCAGAGTGACTATGTTTCTTGAGGGGCGTATGGCTCTGGAGGGCATTGGAGGGCATTCAATACCATTAAATGTGATGTCAATAAGTTGTTCAACACTCTGTAAATAAAGTTGACTGGTATTCAGCAGACCCTCGCAACAGTGGGTCCAGGAATCAAACCCAGGCAGACCAACTGTCAGGTGGTAACAGCCCCGCAGCCCCACTACAGCCGTACATACATCAATTACACTGTATATCAAGCTACCAAAACCAAGCTGAAAGAGAAGCCTCTGAGAGGTCTGTGCTGTGCTGTGCGGTGCGGTGCTGTGCTGTGCTGTGCTGTGCTGTGCTGTGCTGTGCTGTGCTGTGCTGTGCTGTGCTGTGCTGTGCTGTGCTGTGCTGTGCTGTGCTGTGCTGTGCTGTGCTGTGCTGTGCTGTGCTGTGCTGTGCTGTGCTGTGCTGTGCTGTGCTGTGCTGTGCTGTGCGGTGCGGTGCGGTGCGGTGCGGTGCGGTGCGGTGCGGTGCGGTGCGGTGCTGTGCTGTGCTGTGCTGTGCTGTGCTGTGCTGTGCTGTGCTGTGCTGTGCTGTGCTGTGCTGTGCTGTGCTGTGCTGTGCTGTGCTGTGCTGTGCTGTGCTGTGCTGTGCTGTGCTGTGCTGTGCTGTGCTGTGCTGTGCTGTGCTGTGCTGTGCTGTGCTGTGCTGTGCTGTGCTGTGCTGTGCTGTGCTGTGCTGTGCTGTGCTGTGCTGTGCTGTGCTGTGCTGTGCTGTGCTGTGCTGTGCTGTGCTGTGCTGTGCTGTGCTGTGCTGTGCTGTGCTGTGCTGTGCTGTGCTGTGCTGTGCTGTGCTGTGCTGTGCTGTGCTGTGCTGTGCTGTGCTGTGCTGTGCTGTGCTGTGCTGTGTTGTGGCGTGGACCCACCGTAGACAGAGATGACCGCTAGGATGAGCCAGGCTGTCCACTCAGGAAGGTACTTGATGAAAACTAGCGCCATGAGCGCACTGATCATGATGAGATAGGCCTGCTGCAGACGCAGAGGACCCTTCCAGTGGATGCAGATCATGCCCACCACACCGAAGTTCCAGATGATCAGGGCCAGCGTGATGTAGTCCATGGCCACGTTGTACGTCTTGAACACCTCCCTGAGTGGAGGACCAGAAGAACCATAAGATACACGTGCCTGGCTGGAGAGCATTACACACACATGTACAAAGAGCATGGGGCAATTCCGTGCAAAACGGTCACGTCCATAACGCCAACACAATGCCATGGTATGGTATGATGTGAATGATGATTACTTGAAATTTGAGCATTCACTCTTCTCGGTTGTAGAACTTACATGAAAAACTTTTCACATAATCATTTGCATCATACAAATACCATGGCATTTAGTTGGAGTTATAGACGTGACAGTTTTGCGTGGAATTGCCCCATGGCTGATGAGGTGCAGCGTGAGCTCATACCCCAGGTAGATGAAGGAGAAGAAGAACAACAGGAGGAGGGAGGAGATGAACAGCCATCCGTGGATCACCTGGTAAGAAACCAGCCCATAGGAGCATGAGCATTGTTGTTGGACTGATGATGGCATTCAAAATGTCCTGTTTCTGTATCCTCAATGTTTTAAATTCTGTTGCATGTCTGGGTTGGTTTTATTGTTATTTATTGTTGTCTGCGGTTAATGTTCACTGTGGCTTCCTTGAGTGCAAGACAAATACCCTTCTGGGCAATAAAGTTTCATTCATTCATTCATTAGTACTTTATTTACAAAACACTTCCACCTAACCTGTGTGGTGTGGAGAGTGTACAATACACCAGCATGTCTACTTCCGACTGAATCCAAGGCGCTTCCACTAACCAGCTAAAGTCAAACCACCTAAGCTAAAGAACATATACGTTTCTATGATAGTGTAAGTATATACCTTTGGAAACTATACGAGTGCAGTATATATGCATGTACCCAACGTTAAAAATACTTTTACTGTGAACACCCTTCATAATGGCTACAATAATCAGTAGGGGAGGGTGGCGCAACCAATGGGAAACCACTAAGCCACATATAATGAGCCCTTTGCAGCAACAGCCTCACCCGTAGGGCCTGGCTGCGGCTTGCTTGGCCCTACCTTGTAGCAGCGGTACTTGTAGAGTACCACCAGCACCAGCGTCATGACAACAATGACTGTGATCATGATGGAGGCGTTGAGGATGGAGTTGATGGCCCGCTGACCTACGGTGTCGGTGTCCTCTCGGAACGGGGTGTATAGCCTGCGGGCAGACAAGTACAAATGATGACAGACTCAAAACATGGTTACCCACAAGCCACTGCTCAATCACCCACCTAACAAGACAACCAAACTCAATAAACAAAAAGAATCTGGGTGTTGCAAGAAGTGTGGCCACATCAGACACAACATTTAGAAAATGAATGGCATGTTTCAAAGGACACTGAGCCATTTAAAACAAATCCAGGGTATGGCAACTTAAACTAAAGCCCGTAATTTGAGTGCAACCCAATCTTTTCCATCACTAACCTCTGACAAGAACTTACTAATTTTCTTTTCTTGCTACTAAACACCACCATCTAGTGGTTCAACTGGACACCTACATGAATAATACTGACCAATCACTCCTAACCTGTGTTCTCATGGCTGTGCCAAAACTGTGCCTTTTCCAAACCGGAGTCTACCACTCCCACTCTGTTAGTGAATTCCATTTTATTGTGGCGTTCAAGACTGTGGAGGGCATTCTCATGATGAGGTAGGGTTTAAAACAGTTTTGATACAACTTTGGGATGCCCCCAACTCAAAAGGGAAATTGGTCAAATCGAGTCGTTTTCATTGAAATAACCAACAAAATAAATATTTAAAAAGCCATTAAACACACGTTGTGGATACCCTGGATGTCTTCCCTCTTCACTCACAATCTTGTGGGTGGAGCTGCAGTTAACGTGTGTAAGCTAGTCCGATACATGTTGATATTACACAGGTCTACTTTATTTCCATCTTGTGCATTTTACTGCTTATGCTGCTCATATCAGTTTCACTGTTATGATGTAAATTACGCTTTAATTACCAAATCCTGCCTAGCAGACCTGAAAACAACTGACAAGTTGAGTTCAGGTGCTGTACCCAGTGCACTGAGACAGAAAAACTGTTGCACATGCTTGTTAAGTGAGCATCGACGCAGACCCGCTTTTTAGGTCATTATAGCGACCATCCCTACCTATTTCCCGGCACATTGGTTTCAGATGGCACTTAATGTGGCGGACCCTCAGGGGAACGCACAAACAGAGTGGAAGTGTGTATGGCGAGGGTGTAGGTCCTAGCTTGGAAAAGGCCCTTTAAGAATTTCACACCATGACCATACCATTATGCCTAATCCTGAGGCAGCATAATTCTTATGAGCTCAAAAAAGTGTATTGTACATTATTGTGTCTCTCCTTCACTCTCTCTCTCTCTCTCTAATACACACACACACACACACACACACACACACACACACACACACACACACACACACACACACACACACACACACACACACACACACACACACACACACACACACACACACAAACCGGAGTTCCACTCACAGCTGCTGTCCATCATTTTGCGTGTAGAAACTGACAGACTTGATGGTGGCCACGACGACCACCATGCAGAGCGTGACGGGCACGAAGAGCATGATGACGTGCTTGGCTCCATACTTGAGAGTCAGTTCCTCGTCCTCATCATCCTCGCTGTCGGTGACCACATGCGCGGGAGGCGCCCGCGGAGCCGTGGGCGGTTGCCCGTTGAGCTCCGTCTCCCCTCTAGTGCCGTTGTCCGCCGTGGCCCTGGTGGTCCCTGCATCGCGGCGCTGCCGCAGCTCCCCCTGTGGTCTTTCTACCTGCTGTTTTGTATGGAGACATGGAGGATCAGTTATGAAAGAAGCAATAGATGGATAGACGCACAGACCGAGGCGAGACGAGGTGAAAAGAGGAAGAGGAGACCGAACGGAAATGTGAGGGCAAACAAAGACAAGGAGAAACAATACAAACAAAGACTTGTATTGTAGGGTTGCAGGGGATGTTCAGAGTCAATTTGTGCTCTCTCTGTCTCTAGTCTTGTCACTTGCTATCTGGCAGAAACCAGGGTGAGTGTAGCTAAGGACGCAGTTTCACCTATTCCTTAGCATCCCCAAAACCATTCTCTGAGCAACACTACACTGCATGCATTGGAAAGATCATTCAACAGAGAATACTTACCGATCTGTAGCTCTATGCAACACAATGCCATCTCAAAAGCCTCAGCTGACAAGCAAGTTAGGGCATGGTACTGCCAGATCCTTCCACTGTAGTCACTACCTAAGGTTTCTAACACACCTGATTATGTTCAACTGGCAAGAAACCGATAGGTGTTGCCAAAGATCTACCGATGCTCAAAAGTCAAAGATGTACCGATGCTCAAAAGTCAAGGTAAGCATGGTGAGAGAAGAGAGAAAAATTATACACCAGCCTAAAGTTGAGGTAGATGTCTGTGACTCAAAATATTCACTTAGTTTCTCAAAAACATTTGAAGAGAAACCCTACCCTTTGTTAATGTACAAAGGACAAGGGGCCTCCTTGGATAAAAGGACTTTGACTCCAGTTAATGAAGGGCTAGCAGCTATATCCTTATCCTTGCCCATAATCACAAAGCATAAACAGGTGTTTCCCTGCCAGGCATGCTAAAGGTATGAGAAAAGAGATGACAGCTAGAATCTACTCACGTCATTGTTCTCACAAACATTCACATTGTCAGCCATTGGTGCACTGCATAGATTCTGGCCCACATAGACAAACTCCTTCCCTGGAGAAAAAGCAGAGTGGCAAAAGAAAATATTATGATTTTCATTTGTATGTATGACAACATTCAATTCATTTGTATGTATGTAGGATCTAGCCAAGCCGTGTTAACCTTATTATTTACCTGGGCAACTGCCTATAATAGCACACGACAATGACCAAAGTTGAATTCTGATATCATTGGCTATTTGATCACAGGATTTCACGCTCTAATCCAAATTTACCGCTAACATTTCTAGTAGCAGCTAGCTCATCTTAGCTAACATACCTAAAACCTAGCATCAGTTCAACTCAGTCGGTTCGTTGACGTTCAGCAAATTAACTATGGGGTCAACTAAATGAAATGCCCACTGTGACTCTACAGACCATTGCCAGTAACCAAACATTAATATTGGCTCATTGGGCATTGGATACGTCGCTAGCTAGCTATTGTACCAATCAACCACCAAGCTAACGTAGCCAGACACAATAAAATGCTTGCTAGCTTTGGTTGATATTGTATACAATGCATTAGCTAACAGTATGGTTTGGATTTCTGTCTTTACAACTGTGAAATCCGTATTCCCTATGTACGTGGGTCTCACACAATGGCAATCTGGTAGCGTTAGCTAGCGACACATATCTCAACTTCAGCTTTCGCTAGTCTTTCAGTCAGACCTTGGTAGCGGTACTATCGCCAGTGTATAAGCTAGCTAGTTAGCATGGCTAGCTCTAGCTGTTAACGTTAGCGTGTTTATTCTGTCGAATAAGCTGTTTCACTCTTACCCTAGAATCACAGACAAAGAGCCTCGCGAACGGAAGTTTTCTTTTTCGGGTTGTTTTGAATTATGTCCAGGGTGCATTAATGTTAAGATGGTTGAACTTCAGCAATTGTTATCATTTGTTTTACATTAACCCACTCGAGTACACATCTCCCATCCGGCTAATGGACTTCCTCCTCCGCCCACCGTCACCGACCAAGAAACAAAGGTGTGTTCAGTGGGCTGGGTCCAGATCAGAAAACTGGGCTAACAGTGTTCTTTATGGGCACTGAAACGTAAAGATTAAAGAAACAAAGCTAAACAAATACTTTAAATAAAATAATGTGATATTGCCTACAATAGATGTATGCTACAGACCTGAAAGTGTGTAAGTAATTAATTAATTCGATGATCATCAAACAATTTTTTGGCCCTTTAATTCTCACTTGCAGTTCAGTGTCCCTGCTTTATGAGTGTACACCTAAACAGTTACAAACAGCAATAGCATTTGAACCCTGACCCCCAAAGCATGAAGGCACACAGTAGAGACAGTGAAACAGCCAACAGCGCCTGACTGCATGTTGTGCTGACAACACAGAAGACCAAGAAGATCAGGACAGGACACCATAAGTGGAGCTGTAGTGTGTTTCATGCTACAAGTTCCATGTCTCAGATGATCTCTGGTCTCCAAACTCCTACATTCTTTAGTTCCCAAGGAGCCTTGAGAAAACTCTCAGGACACTGTTTACCACTGTAGACTACTGACAGTATAGACTACTCACAAACTGTATGTCGATCCGGTCTGGAAATAGCATCATGCATTGATGGCTATGCATTGCAGGTGGTGAAAACTGCCCGACATATCACCAGAACTCACTATCAAGAACATTTCATTATGCCTACCTTGGTTTCTCTGTCCATAATTGTTATAATTTTAATGGGTTAACATTGTTCACCATAAAGTCTCTGGTGCAGACTAAGGGAACTGGACAATAAAGGGTTTCCACTGCAAGGATGACTTCCTGATGGGTTCTGCATTTGGGACTACATTTTTGAAGGCTGTATAGGCCTATAAGCGGTAGAACTGTTCTGTGTTCTGCAAAAATAAAGGTTGTGTTGTTGGAAAGCCCATATACAGTGAGCCAGTTTCTTCCCCCTCTGTGGCTGGATGCTGCGGAGTTGCTTTAAAACAGCCACGATAACCTCACTGGTCTGGGCACACTTTTATAATTAATTTATATTCACACTTTTTTTAATGAGCTGCCTGCAACAACAGCGGCACTCTGGGCACTCAGGGAGCAGTGAGGGGTTAGGTGCCTTGCTCAAAGACACTTCAGCCGTGCCTACTGGTCAGAGTTCGAACTGGCAACCCTCCGGTTACAAGTCCGAAGCGCTAACCAGTAGGCCACGGCTGCCCCAACACACCCACACCACTAAAAAGGGGTGGCACCCTAACATTGTCCCAGGTAACAACCTATCGTGGAACATTACACACATTAACAAGCCAACACAACATTCTTGAACAGACATGCTGCAATATTTAGGCCACCTTTTTGTGGGCCTGGTTTTATAGACCTAAGCAATCTTATTTTAATTTCCTGAAAAAAAATGTTTGCGTCCTCTGTTCTTCATATTTTGTTGTGCCAGATCTGTGCCATTTAGTTTCAAGATTCATTTCATAAAATGTATTAAACCAATATTCATTGGTTTATTTGTGAAGGTGTCATATTCAAATTATTTTTTCAGGATTTCATTTTTACTTTCCCATAAGTCTATGTTGCAGATTTTGGTGAAAAGTAGCTCAAAATGCAGCCAAATATTACACAGCTCCCAATTCTCATGCTCTTGAGTCAAGACAATGATTGGCTGGAAATGTTTAAGTAATATCTTGGTATTTACAGAGCCAGGACCAGTATTGATAGAACAGTATTGATTAAGATAGCTTTTAACTGGCTGAAGCAGATCAGATGTCCATCTACTCCTGAACAGTAGGGGGCAGTATGCCAGTTTGGAGAAAATTGCATTGTTAGGCATAGAAGAAAATCCTCACAGCAGATTCGGCGCACGACACACACTTTCATAAGAAGAACGCGTATACATTTATTTTCACAATGGTAAGTCACTTGCTTGCAGTAGTAAAGTTAAATTAACAATGTATATGCCCAAAGTATTCGTCAATAGCTAACATTCACATTTAAACGCTTCAAACATGTCGCTATTGCCTAGGCTACCTGCAGTTTGCTAATTGGTACTTGGCTAGCTGGCTAGGCTACCGTTGCAATGAATGCATCTGTTCCAAGCGTGAATCCAATGTAAACTAAGTTTGCAAGCTTCACTAACAGCCTTTCAACAAGTTAATTTGAAGATGGGACGGAGTCGGTAGACACACCTCCGGTCATAAATCATGTGAATATTGAATATGTTGTCAATTGTGTGACTTGTGTCACTGAGGCAGAAATGTGAAAAACAATTCTAGATTAGCTGCTACCGTAACGCAGATCTATGCGGACCACGTTGTTACATCAGTTATTAATATAGGAAGAGAAGTTCTGTTATATAGTTATAGTGTTAACTTTGTGAACAGCAGTTCACTAAATTACGATTTGTGTGTATTGACAAGGACTCTGTTTGATGTTATGCACCCTAAATCATTGTGTGACCTTTTTTTTTACTGGTATGGAACTAATAAGACCATTGTTATCACCCCGCAGTCACATACCATCCTGTTGGTTCAGCCCACCAAAAGGCCAGAGGGGAGGACATATGCGGACTACGAGTCTGTCAATGAGTGCATGGAAGGTGAGTAAATGTCAGCTTCAGAGTATGCACGTGTTTTATGTTCACATTCTGCTCTGGGGTAAATGTGTTATGCCCTCTTTATAAATTATGGTGTAAATGATGATGTGCACCTCTGTGCAGGTGTATGTAAAATGTATGAGGAGCATCTGAAGAGGATGAATCCAAACAGTCCATCAATCACGTATGACATCAGTCAACTGTTTGATTTCATTGACGATCTGGCTGACCTCAGTTGTTTGGTGTAAGTATACTCTTTTTGGTTGAAGCATACTTTCAGTGATAATGTGACATGGTGTTAGTTGTATTTTAAATGCATGTCTAGTCCAAGTCACTCAATTGTCCCTGGCCTCTGGTCGTGTTGGTTTCTGGCATGTAAAATGTGTTATACTTAGTACAACTAAGATAAATGACATCTGCCACATCACTGAAAGGAGATGAAGTCAAAGATTTGCACTGATAGCTTTCTCAGCTGGTCTCATAAATCAACAATGAGCACAATAGACTTTGAGGGAAGAAATTATGATTGGTCCCGCTGTCAAATCATAGAGTGTACGAGTGCTCGTTTGCAGTCTTAAGCCCCCATATGATTATTTAGATTTGAAAAGATAACAGAAACGACACCATTTCTTGACACCTCTGTAATTGTGCCGTTTATGCTCTAGTATGGATCATAAGTATCTGCATCAGCACACTGACTGCAGATAACTGTACCGGTGTATTACTCTCTGTGTTGTGTTTAACCGCGCGGCTCAGACCAGTACCCGCTCGGACTCGAACTCGCCAACAGCAGCTCCTTGGATCGGAAGTGGAGTGTTCTAGCAATCAAGCTAAAAGCCCAGGCAGCTAGCTCTCTTGCCAGCATTACTCTTAAGGTGTCAGGAGGGAGATTTTCCAATGTACGTACTGCATAGATACAGACCAGGGGCCGTATTCACAAAGAATTTTAAGGCTAAAAGTAGCTCCTAAGTGGCGAATTTAGGAGCAACTCCTAAAAATAATGGGCGTGTCACTCCTAACTTTAGGACTCCTAATTTTTTTCACTAAAAGTAATTCACGAAGCATTTTAGACCTAAAAGTAGCACCTAAGTCTGGGACAGCTTAAAAGAAGTCGAGAGGACTCACTAAGACCTATTCACAAACAGCTTTTTGTGGCATTTCACGTTGCGATGTTTTGAAATGCGTATGCGGCAACAGGAGCTTCCAATCGTGAGGGAACAATTTCGCATTGTAGGCATAAAAGGGATGCAATAACGCAACCAACAACAACCAAAACTGCTCATTGTCAACATGTACATTAAATGTAACGTTTCATTGTGAATCAAATTAAAATGTTCTCCTCTTTGGGTCATTCCATGTGAAAACAGCCAATATCGGGATATCATGTACATGGTACCTCTCAGATTTAGCTGAAAAGCGGTGAAAATATGCCTTATGTTACCAAACGAGGGAATCTGAAGTTTCAGGTCAATATCTCAAACGGTTTGCCCGTGGCGTCCATTTGAATTTCGGGTGCCACGGCCCTAATTGACACATTGGAATTTTACATTTCATCCTTTGCCATTTTTGGAAGCCCGTCCAAAAATGGCTCTCATCTGAACGTTCAACAATGTTTCCAATGAACCAGTCATAATCATAGATACAGGCAATGTATTTTCCTGGCTGAAAAACTGAGTTTTGTGGCTGATCTGACTGTGAGTGTTCTACCTCCGGGTGTTTTGTAGTATTCTGAATCCGATTGTTGTCCTGCATCGACATCTGTGAATATTGTATCCTGTGATACTATTTTTATCTGTATCTTATTTTTGGAAATTGGTATAAAGTAAGTGTTCCACTGATCGTTTTGGCCGAGGCGTAACATCTCTCCAATTCATGTTTCCTCGTGTTTTTTAATATCTTCTGCACTAACAAAGCAGAATGTAATGTTCTTAATGTTTTCTTTTGCCCATTGAAACATCTCCATTGGTATCAGAATATGGTTTACATCAGTGGCCTGCAGACTTGCTCTTGCTGCAAGATGCTTGAGAGTTCCGCCAATTCCATCACATGGGCTTTTCCCATGCAATGTTGCAAAAAGGCGACTTGCAGAAAACATTAAGAACATTACATTCTTCTTTGTTAGTGCAGAAGATATTAAACAACACGAGAAAACGTGCGAACTGGAGAGATGTTACGCCTCGGCCAAAATGATCAGTGGAACATGATCACATCATTGCTTTATATCAATTTTGAAGTTTAATGGAGGGTCTCTTTAACGGGGGATAAGGGGTTAATCCATGACAGTCTCAGTATTGAATTGTTTGCCATCACTGAGCATAATACTAAGTTATTTCCACTATTTTCATGCTTTATCATCACTAAATTCTCCCTGATCTACATTCCAGACTTCTGGAAACAATGTCCAAAATGGTGCATTATGAAGAATAAAATTCATATTATGGAGCTTCATAGTCAAACGTTTTATTTAATTAAAAGAAAGAACAAATATGTATCTTTATTTGGTATAAATCCTATTAGGATCATCAAGTGCCCACATGGTCATTTTGGGGTCCAAATATGGGGTTCCAAAAGAGTCACCTCTGCCGGAGAGGGTTTTTGGACCCCCATGAAACCCCCACCAGTGGTACCATACTCTTCAAATTAATTTTGGCAAGGGCAAGGTTCCCACATATAACAAATAATCATATATCAATAATCAATTAGAATAAATATGATCATTAATTGTGGTGCTACGGCCACCCAAAAAGTGAAAAATCACACATGCCGTCAACATTTTTTAGGACTTTGGTGACCCACCTCTCACCCAAAAAGTAAGGATGTTGATTCCTCCAGAATTGTGTAGTACAGGCTACAATGAACTACCATACCAGTTTCCAGCCTTCTACCACTATTAGAACAGACGTTATAGGCTTCCAAAAATGGCAAAGGATGAAATGTGAAATTCCATTGTGTCAATTAGGGCCGTGGCACCCGAAATTCAAATGGACGCCACGGGCAAACCGTTTGAGATGTTGACCTGAAACTTCAGATTCCTTTGTTTGGTAACATAAGGCATATATTCACCGCTTTTCAGCAAAATCTGAGAGGTGTCATGTACATGGGTGGCTGCGTTGGCGTGGAATGACCCCTTTGCAAACGTAGGCATATGGTGACAGATTAATTTAATAATGTTGCAAAGATACTGCATCAATCCGTATGTTTCATTAGGCTACTAGGCTATTTGTTTTGCCTTACTCTTTATTCATTTAGGCTAGGCCTTTTTATTCAGTTATTTATCATCTTCCGTTCTTCGCACTACCTATGTAGCGCACGCATTCTCAGACCTGTCACTCATCATTGTAAGGGAGGTGTTTGGAATCATTCCCGCGTTACAATCATCAGCCAATCAAGGTGGCCACTTCACTCAAACTCGTGCATGAGTAATGACGTCATCCATAGCAACGAAGACTCACTCCTAGTTTTTTCCTTACTAAGAGTAGGTCTGAAAGGCTTTGTGAATAACTTTTAAGAGAAAAGTCCTAGTGTAACGGATGCCAGCTAGCTTAGCTGTGCTTGTGGAACGTTGGTAAACCTCACTCCCCGACGCCTCAAGAGTGCTGCTGGCATGCGAGCCAGTAGCCTGGGCTATTGGCTCAATTGTTAGCGCGCTCGCCTCCCGATCTGAGGTGCTGCTGTTTCGCGAGTTCGAGTCCGGGCGTGTGCAGGGTTGAATCGCGCAGGTTCAACACAACGCAGGTTACACTAGTTAAAATCTTTTAGTGAGATTTAGGAGTACTCCTAGTGGTAAGATAAAAGGCTTTGTGAATACGGCCCCAGGTGGCTACCATTACACCTGCTGCTGATGATGAATAGATGATTCCCATCATTTGCGATTATTTTGGTTTATTAGGTCATGATCAATCAGTATTTAGTTGACTCATACTTTACATTACTGTGCATGATTATATTGGATAAACCTTCGCTCAAACAAGTTCCTCTAAAGCTGAGTGCACACCAAGCCGACTTCAAAAGAATTAGCTGCGATGCTGACTGACTGAAGTGCCTTGTGGTTTCAATGTGTGGCAAAAAAGTTGCTTTCCAATACTCTGCAAACACTACTGTCCTTGGATAACTAGCATGGAAGTACAAAGTGTGGAAGTGTGGATAAACAAAGCAGTGTTTGCTAACTATTTTAACATTAGCCTACTCTTAGTTTCTACTTCTAATCAAGCATACAGTATGTTTAAGCAATAAGCCACTCGAGTCCGTAGGTTACACTGGTTCTACAACAGCTAAGGGGCATTGTTAGGCACGACGCGCTAGCGGAGTCGAGTGGCTTATTGCTTTTCTAAAACTGTTGCTATAAATACCTGGCAAAGTTATATAAAGTAAAGGCAAAGCAACAAGAAATGTAACGATTTATTCATAGATAGTCATTCTTCCAGCAAGAAATATATTTCCTCTATCTGAATGGTTGCCAAGCAACGTCGAGACGCAGCTGACTTTTGTATCAAGTTATGGTAGCGCAGTAATATAGAACGGAATGCGGTCAAGGTGTATGTTTGTGCTGGATTTTACAACGGCATCAAACGTGATTCAGCCAATCACAATCAAGGACCGGAACTATCAGTTTTAGAATTGATAATATGTTGCTACTGGAATGTCATATGGACACTGCAGCTGCTAACGCCACAGCACCGCTCATTAGTTCTATTCCAATTGCTTTTTTTAACAGGCCATCTGTTTTTTATTTTTTTTCCTGTCAGTGTTTTTTCAGATACTTTGCCAGAAAGAATGTTGGAACAAATGAATGCTTGGGATTTGTGTAAAAGTGTGTTCGGCATTTGCTGAACAAGCCTTTTGGTCCAACTTCCAACTTTTTAAATAGTTTACTACCAACTTTTTTAATTGTTTACTGTTAAATTTAACTATTGCACTGTTGTTATTTGTATGTCTCTTTGGACACAAGTGTCTGCCAAATCTCATAACCGTAACCATAACTTCCAGTCTGAATGTTAACACTCAACACTCTCAGACTTAGACTTGGAACTCTCTGAGTTCATACAGGACTATACCTCTGTCAAATGATATAGTGCATTAGGGCTCTCTTATAGCCTTGTTGACACCAGACGCTTCTCAATTGAGAGTGGGTCTGGAAAAGGTTCATTGAAGTATGACTTCCAGCAGGGGCGTAACTAGCAGTGAAAATAAACTAAGGTTTAAACGCAGTTGTTTACTCAATTCCAAAGAAGTACAAAGGGAATCCCTGAAGTGTACAAAAAGGTAAACAGCTGCCATATAACAGACATTTATTCCCTCACGGGATCAAAAGAGTAATTATACTTATACTTTGGGTCATTCCGTGTCAAAATTAGATAAGGTTCTTTCTGCGCTGTCACAGATTACTTATGAAAATTACTTCAGTTTTGCAGCCAGTTTTGGTGCAGGAATTCCAGATTTAGTAAAAAATGAGACAAGGCTGAGTTCGCCTCATCAGAGCAATTCCAAATTCTAATTCCAATTCTTATTTTACAGGCCTTAGTTTTGGGACCTAAATATTAGGTAGACAAACGTTGAGCAAAGTCTGAGATGGTGCAGCAACCATTTTCCTGGATTTTGTCTGTTTTGATACAGAATGACCCATTTAGGTTCTGTGCAACATATTTTCTGTCATTAACCGCTACTTCAACAATGTTACCTCAAAAGCATTTAAGCAATGATTAAAGTTCTCCGTCATAAGACGGATTTTCGTCAATTTGATTTTAGAAATGTCATATTTGAGATCGATGCAGATCCGATGAGAAAAAAAATAGGAGGGGGGGGGGGACTGTCACCTTTGCTTTTCCTTTTTTAAGGCAACTACAAATATTAGGTAAATGTTTAAAGACCTAATAGTGTTCTTGAGAACTTTCTGTGTCTCAATCCGTGACCGCTCAAGAAGATACGTCCTACGTCAGCCATGAGTTTCGCTTTGTATGTTGTAGCTACACACTTGTCTCGGGCGTTTGCTTCAAAAAAATAACACGTATGGAGGACTATAACGGTCTAAAAGTTGGATTATAGTGACACAATCGAGACAGCTGATGAGGTTGGCCAATCCGTTTAACTTTTTTGGATATGATATTGTGAGCTCTATGTGCGAATTCGGAGGCTGTGTTCTTTCCGTGCATCAATGTAGACACTATCGCGAACTCTTGTCAGGGGAGGTCATTCATTTTGGGTGTCACCTATGACTTGAACAGATAGCCTGCTATGCCACCCGATGTAGGCTACTATTATTGTTACAGTTTTTAATCAATGCAACTAACATTATGTGTAAAGCGACGCAATATAAACCGTAGCCTATGCAATTTATTATCCCGTCTGTTATGACATACAACAATGTTTTTCACAATTTGCGACGGAAGGTTTTGACTGAGCGTGTCGAGTAAGGGGGTCAGTCGTGTTTGTGACGCACAGACAGCCTTGTAGCCTATTTTGCTTAGGCCTCACTTTTAACGACAATAGGTTGTGAGTGTATGTTGACAAAAAATAACCATACAATTAAAATAGTCAACTTAAAACTTTGCTATAAAATATTATTAATTTATAGCACAAAACCATAACCAGTGGGCCTACCAGAACCTCGCATATTAGCGTCATGATTTGTGTGCGTCTATTTGGCAAGGCCACTAGCTGTCATGGATGCGTTGTTGCTAAAGGAAGGCAGGTGTCAAAAGTTAAAAAATAAATGCAGATGGGCAGCTGTTGGAAACGGGGGAGAACTAACAAGCCATGGTGTAAAGAAATTAAAGTGCCAGGAGTTTACGCCGGTTTGAGTCGTGATTCACTCGGATCTTTCACCCGTATCTTTAAATTAACCCATGAGTCGCGAGTCTCTAGTATCATTAACTCGGATCAGTTGAGTCCTACTACAATTCAATCTAAAACGATAAACAGCGCCACACACAAACCTCTTGCAACATTAGCTAGCCTACTAGCCATCATTGCTGCCAAAAATGTAACAATTTCGTAAGTAACGTTAGGATAACCACAACTCCACAAATAAACTCAAGCGACTGAGTGAGCAGGCAGTCTGAGATAACTGGTTAACTTCCCTCAGAGCCGGGTTAGTTGGATCAGCCGGCCGGTTAGGCTACATTGAGTACGAGTCGGCTACGGCTACGTTGTCATGAGTGGCTGTAGACGAGCGAGTAGCTCCTCCTCAAAGTGAAAAGCAATTCCACAACAAAAGCCATTCTTCACCTCTTAAATAACATTTAATGTTCTGCATGTAGCCTAGGCATATTTTAGATTTGGTGTATAGATGTAGCATATTAAAATGCAATTAGGTCGCGCAGACAGTCCGAAACATTGCACGAGCTGCTTTGTATACCCGGGTTATAGTCGGATCGCTGGGCCAGGCGGTTACGTTATGAGTGCGAGTCAGCCGAATCAGCCGGCTACGTTGTCATGAGTGGATCAGTAGACGAGCGAGTAACTCCTCGTCAAGGTGAAAAGCAAATCCACAACAAAAGCCATTCTTTCACTTCTGAAATAGCATACAATGTTCCACACGTAGGCATAGCCTACTTTAAAATGCAATTAGGTCGCGAAGACAGTCCGAAACATTGCAAGCTCTGTATGGAGCTGCTCAGGCTAGTCGGGTCAGTTGGATCAGCAGGGCGGGCCGGTTACGTTGTTATGAGTGCGAGTCAGCCGAATCAGCCGGCTACGTTGTCATGAGTGGATCTTTAGAGGAGCGAGTAACTCCTCGTCAAGGTTAAAAGAAAATCCACAACAAAAGCCATGCGTTCACTTCTGAAATAACATATATTCTGCACGCATAGCCTACTTTAAAATGCAATTAGGTCGCGAAGACAGTTGCAATGTCCGAAACATTGCAAGTTCTGTATGGAGTTGCTTGAGTAGGCTAGCCTACCTGGGTCATTTGGATCAGCCGCGGGCGGACCGGTTACATTATGTTGTTATGAGTGCGAGTCAGTCGAATCAGCCGGCTACATTGTCATTAGTGGATCTGTAGACGAGCAAGTAGCCTAGTTGGTACTCGTGTCAAGGTGATAATAATAATAGGCCTAATGAGAATAGTAGTAGTAGTAATAATAATAATAATAACAATAATAATAATTTAGTCACTGCAGGGCATTTCTACGTTCCTGTTTCTATGTCTACATTGAAAGTCAATTGCTTAGGCTAGGTTAATAAGGTAAATAAACAGTCTGGCTCAAACTGCTTTCTTTCCCGTGAGTGGGTGGAGGTGTTGATGCTTTTATATTATATAATAATACCTATTAGAATAGATTCCTAGTAGCCTACTATTAGTATATAGTAGTGGTAATAAACATTGTACCAGAGTAGCATTAGACCTAGGCAAATTTTCTATTGTTAACAAAACAACAACAAATAATTAATTATTATAATATAGGCTACCCTCCCTGTCAATAAGATCAAAGTTTCTGAACATGAGCACCAAAAAGATGAACAATGTGTGGATGCACTTTGACCAGGAGAGCAAAACTCTTAGGCTAAATGCAAGTACTGCAAAAACCTGGTTTCAAATCATGGAGGATCCACATCCAACATGAGAAGGCACTTAACGAAATGAAGCACCCCACTGCACTGCTTGAACGTAGGACTGAATTTCTTTGCGATTTAGCAATACTGACTCAAGTGACTCAAGTGACTCGTTCAACCCGGATCAGTTTAGTGAGTGACTCAGAATAACCCGGATCCTTAAAAGGAATCGAGTTTGACAGGCCTACAGGAGTTTGCTTTTGCGCGGTTCGCTGCAAGAAAATTGTTTATGGATGCAATAGGAAAACGTTTTAGCACGCCACCAGTCAGAAGACCGCCATAAGGTTAACGTTCGTGCACTTCAGGACATCTTCCCTACCTGGTGCAACTAGCCACCACGACAGAGGTAGGCTACGTTTATCTATGGCTGACCGCTTTTACGTTTAGAAAGGCTACGCATGTTCTTTCATAGCGCAACACGACCTGTCCTTAACCATATCGCAACCTCTTGTCAACCTTATACAATCTGTTGCTGAAGACAAAAGCGCCGTCTCCAGATTGTCGTTACAAATGCGCAGACCTCCTGCATGAGCACACACAGTATTGCTGCTCATTGGAAAACTGAGTTGTCTGTAAAACTCAAAATTACCATGTTTTCATTAAATGCGGATGAGGCAACAAATGGAAATATGAACAATATCTAGAATGTTCTGATTTGTTATGAGGAAATGGGAAGTCTTGCAAACTTGATTTGATAGATTTTACTTGGTGTTGAATTGCATATTAACAAGAAAAAAATCTCCCCTTTAAACACTTTTGGCCTGAAGTAATTAAATAAGAGTGTGTTAAAGCCTTTCTACAATATTGCTGCAGTAGAAAAGAACAGCAATGGCTAATCAGCAATGGTCAGGGATGGTACTAAAATATATTTTTGTTCATCAGGAAAACTCAATCTCAATCAAGAACACTCTCAATTCGCCTTATTCACATGGCGGCCATTGGCGGCTAAAACGAGGCTACAGGGTACACAAACCATAGGATTGTTATGTTCTATGCATTCACCTGTAGGTGGCATTAATTATATAGTAAGTGTACCCTGTAGCCTCGTTTTGGTTTAAACAATGGCCGCTGTGTGAATAAGGCGAATACTCCCTTTACTTTGCTGTTTGCATCTTTTTGTACATTAAAAACCAATAGGTCGCTACCGCAAAAGGGGTGCTATCTCTATAGGTAGATATGAACAACGTATGACTTATGGCCTAAAAAAAGTTCAGTCAAACGATTTTTTTTCACTTTAATCCCTGATTTAAGGAATAGGGGTGTAAGTGATCTTCATAGGATCAAGCACTGCAGTATTAACTAATGTTGTTAGTATTTGGTTCATCACTGACAGTAGACCAACTTGAATCAGGGCAAGTCTGAAATGGCCTGGATAGGGAAACTTTTCTTCAGTTAATCCACATCATTCAGTGGTACTAACACGGTTGTGTAGATTTTCTGGTAAAGACAGTCTTTATTAAAACAAATCACTTTTTTGTTGTTGTTAGAAACCTGCCCCATTGCTAAAACAGTTATCAGTGATGTATTATTAACTAGACTGGTGGTGATGTTCTTTTCCCTCCTGTTGGCCAGGTACCGGGCGGACACGCAGACCTACCAGCCCTATAACAAAGACTGGATAAAAGAGAAGATTTACGTGCTGCTGCGACGCCAAGCACAGCAGGCGGGGAAATGAGGCTCTGCTCATCCTGTCATCAGGACTGGAGAAAAAAACATGTCAAACTGCAGTGAGGATGTGTTAAGGAGGCTATAGACTTTGGCCTGTTGTGTGTTTTGTCAGTGATTGTTGAGTTGTTGAATTTGTATCGTTCGAAGAGGGCTTTCATTCATTTTGTTGAAACAGGGAGTGTATGTCTTTGCTTTAACATTTTATATTTAACGATTATCCCTGTGTACCAATGGCCAATTTTGCCGCTACAGTAAATAAATGAGTCTTACATTTTTTTTTGTCTTTACTTGATTTCACTTATTTGAAACTTTTCTTTATCATTTACTTGGTTATTGACATAGTAGGCCTATATATATATATATATATATATATCAACTGATTGAAGACCATAATGCCTTTTACATCTGCAGTTGCAATAGTATCCTGGAAATAAAGGTAAATATGTTTTAGTGTAGTATCATATAGTGATGTTTTAGTTTGGTTCCATAATGCATTTATTAACTTTGTGTAGGTCATATGTAGGTGGTGAAGTGAGCAAGATCAGAAGTTTGAACCTGACTGGTGATTATTTTTATAACTTAGTAACTTATAACGTGTGTGGACAAATGTACCATGTAGAGGTGACGTTTTAAGCGCAGATGGAAAGCATAAGGCCTATATATGTGTATGTCAATATGAACTGTAGGCTATA
This sequence comes from Alosa pseudoharengus, assembly GCF_046254945.1. Lineage (NCBI taxonomy): Eukaryota > Metazoa > Chordata > Actinopteri > Clupeiformes > Clupeidae > Alosa > Alosa pseudoharengus. The sequence continues at coordinate 25,103,081 of NW_027468680.1, forward strand.
TACCTTTCAGATGGTCTGTCAGGTATATTTAGTTCAACTAAATACATGGAGCTCCTAGTCGAAAAAAATAAATAATACTCTAGCCTTACCTAAAGATAATGCATCTCATAATATAAAATATCTGAACATATGATTGTTCACAGGTTTAACGGTAATAACATTAGGTAGCTCGGTGTCTTCAGTAACCTATTGCTTGCGGAATCGACACAAGCCACAGCTCAGCAGAGAGAAATGGAACAGAACGCACAAGGCAGGGTTGGTGGGACTAAGAAGAATCAAATAATAACAGGATCTTTAGGGTCGCTATTTTTCATTGGGCTATGAAATGTATTTGCATAATGCAACAGTATCGGTGCGAATTCAATACTGTATGTAACGAGAGCGGGTGTTTTTGAAGCGCTTCTGTAGGATGGTAGAAGAAATCAAGAAGAGCGCATCTGTCTCTCCTTCACAGCTGAAGGACGCTACGACTGCTAAGCCCCACATCTCCGCTCGCTTTATACCTTTGTGTTCTCCCTCTCACTCTTGTTTCTCACCCACCCCAGTCCCCCCCACCCCCCTCACACACACACTCGAGTCACACACACCACCACCACAGCCCCCCTCTCCCTTAGCATCTGAAAAGGCTACTGAGTGAGAATCGATGGCGCAGAGGCCCGCCTGACAGGACAATAAACCACAAAGAAGCGGTGAGTTTTCCCTTTAAAGTTCTATTGCGAAATTGTTTCGTGGACGGGAGAGCGGCGATGCTAGTGACAGCTGGCGTGGGGGGCAATATTGATGGGGTATTTATAAAGCAACCCCTTTGTTGCTATGAAGCTGCACTATGCTTCAGCTACCCTCTGGTATCCCTTCTTGAAAGAAATCAAGTAACAGCAGCATCTCATCATCCAGTGAAGCTGAGGTTGTAGGACGGGAAAATCGGTGCCATATAAGATTTGTCGTTTCCTCAGATGCAGGTTATTATAGGCTCTCATACAATAACAAGATCGCAGTAATTTGTAGAATAGTCTGAAAGGTTTTGAAATGCACTCGTTTGCTTTGGTTATAGCATACCTTCGGTTCATTATTCAGTGTGATGCGGCACATAGTAGGCTACTGGGGGTCTTAAATTGAGGTCGTTGCGTGTGGTAAACAAAATATATGTCAGAGTTTGTTCCTCCGAGGACCTCTAGCCTACGCTGTCTGTTTCAAGGACCTGTCTTCAAACTAAAGAGGGAGACGCGAAAAGGAACCGTCTAAGATGCGTTATCTGCCAAAATACTCGTTCATTAGCCTATAACAGTGAGAGATGGGGTGGCTATCCTCTGTCCTTTCTGTTCAGACAAGACGATTAGGCTATGAGTCTAGTCGGCCACAGGCTGTATCACACCCTCCCAAATGAACGCGGGATGAACTCGCGGAGGCTCGCGACAGCGTCCCGAAAATTCATCCACACACGACAGGCATCTCTGTTACCTTATCAACCACCCTCCCCATCACTGGCGGTGCGACTGATGTTGTTGGATTTTCCGAGAATGGCATTAGGGTAAAGGGATGACACAATCGCATTTACATGGTTATTAATGCATATTTGTGTCACCTTGCCGATTATATCTAATTTCCTTTGGAAATGTGCAGCACATTATTGTGGGTTTTTTGCAGTATACCATAAAGTCACACATTTTTCATCTACACACTAGTGTGTCATCTATTAGGAGCCTGTCATGTCATAAAGAAAGTATTAGAGATCCAACATTTTAGCTCAATGACCTGTCGTGACACATGTCATCAAGAATAAAGTATTAGAGATCCAACATCTTAGCTCAATGGCCTGTCGTAACACATAAGCCTGTGCAGTGAAGTTATGTTAGGCTACTATGACATGACTATTCCTATGTTACCCATGCTCATTTGTTACACGTGGATGATTTCACACTTTTCATGCTTGGGTTTAAATAACTATATTTTTGGATGTTCACTTATAGAACATGCACATACAGTAGTGCAGAGTTCACATAAGTAGGCTATTTAAGCTATGCCCCTTGACAGGTTCAGATCCTTTCAAGTTTTCCACATTTTGTTATGTTTCAGACTCATCTTAAAATTGATTTTTTTTCTCTCTCATCAATCTATACACAATACTCCAACACTCCACAAAAGGTGTTTGGAATGTTTAGTAAATTTATAAATATTCCATTTACATAAGTATTCAGACCCTTATATAACCCTTGCAATTGAGCTCTGGTGCATCCTACTTGAGTCTGAAACATAACAAAATGTGGAAAACTTGAAAGGGTCTGAAAACTTTCCGTATGCACTGTTATAACATAATTGTGATGCCTTTTGATGGTCATAACATGGGGCTAAGTTTAAGGATCTTCAAGTAGGCTTAATAATAAATTCACTTAAGGATGCCTTGAATTGCCTTGCTAATTTATAACACATTGTGTTATACTGATAAAAATTATGACAATGGATTAACACCAAGTGATGAGGTAACAAGAGTTTGCTATTAAATTAAAAATGTCCACTGCATCTAGAACCTCACTGTGACCAGCACGTTGCTGAGAAAGTCCAAGGTGTGTTTGTTCCTTCCAAGAGAACAAGACTTCCCACTTTTTTTTTAAGGTCTTAAATCAACGTACTGGAAGTCTGTGGGGAGTGATGCCCTGGCAGAGGGAGGATCTGCCCCACTGTTTGGCCTTCCTGGCCTGGTGCCAGACCCCAGCCAGTCCCTGAACCCTGGACTACATTTCCCATGAGGCCCCCACAAGAACTCCACCTGTCTGCTCTGCGTGAGCCCATCAATATATGAGGTGAGAATGTCTTGATCTACAACTGAAACATGCTCCAATGATCTAGATAACTAAGGGAAGAAAACAAAAAGATAAAGTCATTTTCTAATCCAATGGAGCCACGAGACAACTATGATAAGGTGTAGTAACGGCATAGTTGGTATACATGACTGACCTCCGCTGTTGTGTTTCTCCTCCTTCCCACTGGTTCCCTTCAGTTGACATGGAGGATGAAGATGGCACTTGTTTACTTGATGTGTTATGGTAAGTGAAATGAAGAAATATAGATTTCCCTTCTTCTTGGCCTCAGACTTTTCCTTTGTTGACGTGTCAAAGCTGTTCTTTTTTGTCTTACACAGTGATCCCCAAGCCCTAAATGACTTCCTCCACGGAGCCAGTGAGGTTTGTTGTTTCCAACACAATTTCCACAAACCTGTTCATCTGTAGATTGTGTTCTGTGAGATCAATCTCAAGGTGGCTTTAGGATGTGTTCAAAACGAGGGGGTGTGCAAGTCAGCTCAGTAGCACCCTCAATTCCCTGTTCTCCCTAACCTCCACCTCTCTGCTTCTGTCCCAGCAGCTGGAGAATGAGGACCTGCTCATTAGCTCTGCCTCAGGGGAGCCCCCCCTCTTCACAGACGCCCCGGTGAGTGGGTGGCCCCGTCTCCTAGGACGCTAACTCAGCGTCAGTCTGCTCTCCATGGCAACACGTCCCCACCTCTTACACCTGTAACACCTGTGCGGTTTTCCAATTTGTAGACATTTGTGCATTAAGGGACGAGGGAGTCGGTATTGTTGTGGTGGGGACAGCACAGCAGTCATGGTTTTCTTTAAGAAGGTGATCTGCGAGATACCCTACATGCAGCCTTCTCTTTTGCCTTGTTTCTGTTCCCACTCTCATCCACACACCTACTGTGCGTGCTTGTCTTTGTGTACTCACATGCTTTTCTGCTCTTCTCTTCTCTTCTCTTCTCTTCTCTCTTCTCATCTCTATTCTCTTCTCTTCTCTCTTCTCATCTCTATTCTCTTCTCTGCTCTTCTCCTCTCTTCTCTTCTCTTCTCTTCTCTTCTCTTCTCTCTTCTTCTCCTCTCTTCTCTTCTCTTCTCTTCTCTTCTCTTCTCTTCTCTTCTCTTCTCTCTTCTTCTCCTCTCTTCTCTTCTCTCCTCTCCTCTCCTCTTCTCTTCTCTTCTCTTCTCTTCTCTTCTCTTCTCTTCTCTTCTCTTCTCTTCTCTTCTCTTCTCTTCTCTTCTCTTCTCTTCTCTTCTCTCCTCTTCTCTTCTCTTCTCTTCTCTTCTCTTCTCTTCTCTTCTCTTCCAGAGCCCTGTTTCACTCTTGGCAGATGACCCAAATTGTCAGGACGCACCAGCCGCAGGATGCGTGGACCTGTCCTTCCTGGAGGAGGCGCTTCTGGAGTCCCCGGAGCCCCGAGCCGACGATGCAGGCCTCGAAGAGGAGGCCCAGGGAGGGCTGCTGGGGCCGGGCTGTGAGGAGGAGCCGGAGGAGGACGAGGAGGAGGACGGGGCAGCCTGTGACATCCTGCAGCAGAGCCTCCAGGAGGCTGACATCACCGAGCAGACGCTTGCGCTCGAGGCGGGACTGGCACCGCCGACGGACTCCTCGCTGTCCCTCTACCAGCCTGGTGCCCTGCTGCCGTCGCCCCCGGTTCCGTACCTCACCAAGCCCCTTACCATCTCGACTGCCACCTCTGCCTTGCCAAGGGATACTCAGGCGGTCGTCGAGCCGCCCCAGCCATCCTTACTCGCAGTGGGCCCAGGATGCCCTTCTCTTAAGCCTGTTGCGCCGCAGTTTATGGGGCTGCTGCCTGGACACGTGTTCCCGGCGCCATCCCCCGAGACCAACTTCTCCCTGAGTCCAGCGCAGGGCTCCAGCATGCTCATCCAGAAAACCGTCCCCAGTATCACAGGGCGCCCCATGCTGGCTCCAACCGTCAGGGCCAACACAAGCACAGCAGCAGCAGCAGCAGCAGTAGCAGCCCCCGGGATCCTGTTCCAGAGAGGCCCTCTGCCAATTCAGCCCAAGCTCCCGGTCAGCATCCAGCCTCGCCTGGTGCAGATAAGCCCCAAGCCCACTGCTGGACAAAAGCCCGCACAAGCCGGCCTCACGTTCGTTCCCGGGACCACGTCGTCCAACATCTTGGTGACATCTCCTCCTGTAGGACCAAAGCAAGCGCCTCAGTCTCAGCCCACCACCAGCCTTCCCAAACCAGTCAGCCTTCAGCTGCTCAACCAGGCCGGCTCCTTCGTCATCCAGCCGCGCGGGCTCTTCCAGGGACAGAACCAGTTCCTACTTCCTGGTCAGACTCCCATGACCATAGCCCAGCCAGCATGTACAACTCAACAGCTTCTCACCCAGGCCAGCGCTCAGAGGCACCCCTCTGTACAGGGCGGCCCTCCAACAGCAGGACCCCTGGTGGACAGCTCCCAGATCCTAACGGTCCCCCAGAGACAGCTGAACTTTGGCCCCGTGTTCACCACTCCCAGCGGGCAGCTTGCACTCAGACAGGGGACCCTCCTCTCAGGGCCCCTGCAGTTGCAGTCGGCGCCCCCTGCTGTTTTCCAGGTGCCTGCACAGCTGGCCGGTGCTTACGCACCACAGGGTCAGGGCCAGCAGTGTCCCACGGTGGTCCACAACCCGGCACTGGGGAACCACATCACGCTCATCAACAGCTCGGCCATGCTGGGCCCGGAGATGACCTCCATCTCCATAGTGAACGGCCCCTCAGTGATGCAGGGGCTTCCGTTCGGCCCACCGGCCCATCGAGAGACGGCGCAGCCACTGAGACTGCCCCAGGCCTCTGTCCTGCTCCTGCCAGAGAGACCAGTCCCAGAGGAGAGGCCGCCAGAGGAGCTACTCCAACTCGCATCGGTCAGTTTTATAATGGAGGAGGTATTTTTCAGATGTGTCATTTTAGCTAGGTAGATGTGTTAGCTAGGTTGCCTTTTTAAGAACTGGCAGAAAATTAGTCTATATGGCTAACTCTGGTAATCTACACAGTACTTTAGTTGGTTGATTAATGAGCATTTTCCTTATCAAACAAAGAAACAAACAAACAATAATAATAAATAAATAAATAAAATGTCCTATTAAACCCAGTTATTTATTGTTTGTTCTGCAGAGTGGACAGCTTGTTCCTCCTGTGCCCCTGCACTCCTCGTCCATGGCAGTGGGGATGCAGCCTAGCAGCACTCCGCCAGTGGTCACTCTACTGCAGCCGATGCCGGACACTCCACAGGCTCTTGAACTGTCTGCATCCCCACTAACCAGCACTCTCATGCATCAGCCTGAGATCCAGCATGAGAAAGAGGGCAGACAGAGTCCCGTTAATCACATTTTTATTCAACATTTGCAACAGGTAGGTGGCTATTCATCATCAAAAATCATCAAAAATCAAAAGCATATTTTAATTCTGAATGTTATACAGTATATAAAAAGATGTCCATTAATATGTTTCTATTTATCTCACTCTTCAGCAAACGCTTAAGCCTCTGATCCCTTGCACTGACCCCCTGGCTACCTCTTTGCCTGCGCAAGTCACCACCTACCCCTCGCCTCAAACCAGCATGGTCGAGGCCCATCCTGCCCCGACGCCCCCACCCACTCTCCCGCCACAAGCAGAGCCTCTCACCATGACCCCAGAGCGGACAGCAATGGCCGCTCCAGTGCACTGTGGGTCCTCCCCCAGTGACATGCTGTCTTCACCCCCGCCTGTCCAGGCCTCGTTGGAAACCTGCGTGTCGGAGTTCTCTGTGGCCCTTAACGAGCATTCCTCTGAGTCTCTGTGTGGAGCGACTGGCCAGATAAGCCCACAAGTCTCTGTTGTGAGTGCAGTGTGCAGCAGCCTGTCGCCCCTGCCCATTGGTGGGACAGAAGCTCCAATGCAGCAGCAGCTGGTCTCTCATCCAGCGCCTGAAGGCCTTAAGCCGGACGCTCCGCAGCTCAGTGCCTCGGCTCAGCACCAGATTCCACACAGCAGTGAGTGTCTCCGTCTCCAGGTCATGTTGGAAATGGAACAAATAACCGTGAATCCTGAGTCCTTTTTATTTTACACCATTTATATAGTACAAATATGTCACTTTTACAGAGTTACTATCCAATGGTGTGAATGATTCCTTATTCTGATGCTGTTATATTCCTCAACTTCCTTCTTCCGATGCTGTTATAGTCTTCAGCTCGTGGTGTTCATTTTCAGTTGAAACTGCAGTCCCTCCAGTGTCCAGCAGAGACAGCAGAGAAGTGTTCTGCCCCAGACCCCAACGCCTTCAGCTCTTAGGGACTCAAGGCTACAACCTGTGTGCCCAGGCATCAGCATCTCTAACCCCAAAAACACAAGAGTCAAAGACACAGGTAAGAGGCAAAGAGAAGTAACTGATAGCAGATGATGTTTGTAAATCATAATATTCTATAATTATAAAGTAAAGAAGGCACTTGAGTCCACTGCAACATTACATTCAGTGTCAGTTATTCATAGTTCTTCTAAATGTAATCATACAAACTAATATAATTTGTGTGCTGAACTGACTCCTCTTGCCTCTCCCTCCAGATGCCTGTTCTTCAATCATTTGAGACAGAGGAGCCACTCACACAGGCAATTCGTAGGCACAGGTATGAACTAGAAGTCAGTTAACATAGTTAAGTATCGGTAGATATCAATTCAGTGTTCCATCATTTGGACTTTTGCCAGTATTGTCATTATGGATGTGCTTCAATGTTCCTACCATAAACCGTGCCAGTCATAGATATGTGTGTATATGTGCTTCTTCTTCAGGATTCAACTGCAAGTGTGTTCAGACCACAAAGCAGTTCTGAACCCCCAGCCACAGCATCCATTTGTGACGTTAGAGGACGCTGTGAGACATCTACTGCCATACCACACATGTGCAGGGAGGTTTCCCAGTCAAAAAGACTTCAACTCAGGTAAGGCAGAGTTGTGGCTTTAGCCTCAGGATAGATCCACTAGATGGTCTGTTTAGAGTATCAAAATATGAATAATGGACAGTGAGCATGAAAGGGTGTGGTCAAGGTTCTGTAGTTGATATTGGGTGCCAGTGGTTGGCGATCCATTGAAAGGTAGTGTGACAGTCTGTGACAGTGTGCATTCACTGATGACGCTTCATATCAAATGCATGTTCATCATGCCTTCTAACAAAAAGTCTGTCAGTTTTGTATTCCTGAGGGTCTATTTCAGAGAAGCTAAACAGCATTATCTGAGTAAGATATACAACTCCATTTGGGTTTTGTTTTGCCAGTTGATGAACAGTTTGAAGCGGCATCAGCATTTCTCTTCAATTGCACCAAGAACATGCAGAACAAATACAGACAGCTGCTGCTGGCAGAGGCTCAGGTAAGCTGGACCTCCCACCCCTACCCTGGGCTTACTCCTCCTCCATGGCCATGTCTACTAGCAAACAACATGCAGGTCATTTGACATTCAGGATTAGGTTCTGTTGAAATAGTTGGTACATCCTTGTTTCTGTGCTTCCTTACAGCAAGACAGCCCCTCCGCAGAGATGGTCATGTTGGAGAGGCTGTTCCTGCAGTCTGAGAGGTTTGCACTGGGAGAGGAGAGGCGCAAAGCACGGAGAGATCCAGGTGATTCAACACACTACTAACTTTCAGTAGATTTGTAGATCACATGTTCATTTAGAAGTCGTTTTTTTCAAGTCAAAAGAATTTTGTTCCATTCAAGTAGAATTTTTTGTGTTGTGTTGGGCTTATGTTGTTTTGTTGTTTAGACAATCTTTCATTTTTCTCATGGCCCAGAATCCTTCCTTATGTCCCTGAGAAAGAACTCTCCTCATAACAAGGCCTCCTCCACTCCTGTGTCCCGTGGGGCGCTGGTCAGTCCTTCGTCCCCTCCGGCATGGGCTCTCCACTCCGACCGGCCGCCGGGCCTGAAGACGTACCAGTCCAGCAGTCGGGGAACACTGCGGCTCACCATCAAACACGAGTCGGGCTTACGTAAGGTGGTCCACAATTCCGCCTGCGAGCCCGCAAATGCTGCCCCCTCTGGACACAAGCGGCACTACAGCAGGCAGCTGGTTAATGGTGGCGACAAACCGAGTGAGGAGGGTCATGAAGGACCCTCAAGGACCCTTTTCTCTGGAGCTGTGCCACAGGAGAGGTCAAACGGACTCCAGTCCTCTCTCCCAACCCCAGAGGTCCAGTCGAGGCCTCCGCACTCCAACAGTGTCTCGCTGGTACGGACAGCACTGGAGCCGCAGCTGGACGAGCCCCCCCACAAAAAGCATGTCAGCCCCAAGTCTCTGGGTCCCACCATCACTCCGCCGCTCCCAGAGCCGTGTGGCTCCAGACTCAAACTGACCCGGCTGGAGTCCCCGCCGGCTCCTCTGGAGAGCCCCGGTCCAGCTCCTCCCCATCCCCCTCCCCCTCTCCACGTCCCATCTCTGCAGGAGGACAATGCCCTGAGCGAGCATCTGCAGAGTGCCATTGACAGCATCTTGGAGCTGCAGAGGCTACAGGGGTCTAGCCTGGGGCAGGCGCGGCTCCCCCAGGGACCTGGCCTGGAACAGCCCATCGGCAGTATGCTGCAGGGCCGACTCTGAAGGCAAAAGCCCCCCAGGCCGCACATGGAAGAGAAGCTCCTCAGAGAAGTCTACTGAGCTAGGGTCACACACTTCCCGAGTTTTCCCTGAGGCGCTTGGTTCTGTACGAAGCGAAATGTAAGACTTTCCAAATCAGCACTTCCACTGTTTTGTGAGCTCGGGCCCTGCATCAAGTGCCACTCAGAGGGGCAGAGTGTCAGCATGAGGGTGGCCCTGCCGTACTTGCCTGTCCCATGGACCTTAATGCTTCTTTCATTTCAAGACAAACTACTGTTTCTTAGATGGTAGCTAAAAATTGGTTTATGGTTTTCAAAAAGAGCAAAGCATTATACCAGGCATCATATTCATACAGTATATTTGCAAGTAGCTGTATTAGGAGAAGTAGACTGATATCAATTTGTTTGATAGGTTTCATTTTAAAGAGTTACTGCAGTAAATTATGTATTATTATTTCTTGAGTGTTAAGTAAGAAAAGCAATGTGCATTTTGAGAAATTTGTGCCAACCGTGAAAAAGCCTAGCTCTGTCTTGAACGACAGCCTAATTTGCATTTGCAGAGTGCCTGTGTTGCCATTTCCATGTGCTTTCTTATATATGTGTGTGTGTATGTGTATGTGTGAGAGTGTGTGTGTGTGCGGGTGTTCATGTTTGTGGTGGTGGGGGGTGGGTGGGGTGGGATAAACACTCAAGAGACCTGCAAAAGCATGTCACACACGTGGCCACCGACAGTATACCGAATCAGCAAGCTGGAGTCCTGGTAACCCATCAGCCTTTTTCTTTCACCCCAAAGACGTCACGCTCCTGTTTGGAAACCACCAGCAAATGTCCGTTCCTGTGTCCGATCCTGCCGTCAAAGAACCAAATTTTGCGCAACTTTGCTCCAAAACGACACCTTTAATAGAGAACAAATCTTTTGGCACCATCAAGTCACAGAATGTGGCAAGGTTCTCTCCCCATTCCAGTTGAAGAGATTTTTGGAAACAAAAGCAATAATGGTGCGATAGACCCTGAGGCCTGATGACGATGGTGCTGCAGTCATGGATCTCTGGCCTGTTTTGCTCAACCGTCCTCTCCGAAACCCATTACACAACGCTAGCTATGGTTTAGATCCGTCTGCTATTCCTTTTCATTCACTTGCATTCAACCAAAAATCTAAAAGTTCCAGCATCTTCCATAGTTTTCTCCTTTGAGGGATGTGTGTGTTATTAATGATTTAAGTATGATTTTGTATATTGTGATAGTGGTTTTGATGACAAGGCATTGATACAGTGCAGTGAATGAGAGGCTCTTCCATGTTAATGGTGAAACTTCATATTGACTTGGCTGTTAATTCTATGGCAAATTATTCCTAACACTTCACATATTATTTGATAAGAGAAGATATTAGGATGTCTGGTCCCTGCAGTTACAGTTTAATAGGTATATTTAAAACAGTATTGCTTCCCATTCAAAAAGTGCAGTGCTGAACATTGTAAACTATTGGATAATGATGTTTTTAAAAAGTTGACTAATACTTTCACTGTTACTGTGACCAAAGAGCTTTATGATTTGCTTTTAAAAGAATAGCAAACTTTAAAAGCAAAACAAATTACAAATGAATACGAAGTAATGCCATTTAGCCAAGTTAAAATATGGTTTGGAAAAAATATGCTTTTTAACAAACATATTTAAACAAATTTGTAGGGGAAAACAATCCAAATGAAACCAACGACCAGTATCAACTAAATGTTGGTCGTTTTTAAATATGGACATCCAATACCACACTCACTATTAGAAGCGAGCAGTCTCATTTTCAAACTTGCAAAGGATAGACTTTTCTACCACGAAGCTTTCAGATGCAGAGCACTTACGAATGTGACATGGTGTTAACAAATTAGCATGAAAGCATTTCTGCTGCATGTTGAGCCACATTGTGTTAAGTATTTATTTTGCTATTTATTTTTGTATTTCAACTGTGAACAGGGTGGCAAGGGTTTGTGCATTGAATCAAAATTGACTCATAGATTGTTCTAATGCCAAAATCAAGAGGCCTTAATTCAGCAGAACCCGATTGTAAAAGAAACTGTCATATCTGACAAAAAAAACATCCCAAGTCATTGAAGTTATTGACCTAGGATATGTAAAGAGAAAAAAAACCTTTTGTACACATTTTTACAGACTATTTATTAAACTGTGATTTTGTATATAATGACCATAAATATTGTGAATCCAGATTCTGTGTGTTTTTCACAGCCTGATAAATAAATGTTTGAGATCATTTTTAAATGCTGGCAGAATAGCTCATGTGTAACTGATAAGAGACAGTTCACTAGACATTACATATATGGTACTAAAACACATTACGTTGTATATTGTTTTATATGATGGAATCCTTTAAAAAATATCTGTACAAGGTGCTGTGGCAAGTTGGCCCCGATACCCAGACCCCTCTCGCCAAAACCACCAATTCCCTTTTTGCCAAGTATACAAATGTGATTTATTTCAGTTTCATGTGCAGCACAGCTTCAGAAACAGCACAGCTTTTTAGGGGGTTACATCTGGATGAATGTAAATAAAAGCAAAAGCTGCAGGTTCCTTAAGACAACCGAGAGGTGAGCAGAGCACTGTAGAACAGCCAAACCTCTCAGACCTGACACCATCACCAATCCAACTGATGAAGCTGCAGTCTCAGCACTGAATCACACACCCACACACACGCACGCAAAAACACACACACGCAAACACACACACGCACACACACACGCACTCGCACACACACGCACGCACGCGCACACACACAGACACGGTTGGCACCACTTCCAAAAGTTCAAAATTCTATGAGGGGAAGGGGGCAAGTGGGGAAGTACAAATGCTGCAGCAGTAGTGTAATGCTGGCCCCACTCAAAGGTCTTGTTGCACTCTGTGCTCAAGCAAGGGGAATAGTCACACGACGTCGTGTTAGGAGGTGTCCTTGCTTGAGAAAGGGTGTGCATGGGGAAAACGACAGCCAGGTCAAAAAGGTCAAACCTCATGACCAATAATAATCCATTCAGAGGTCAAACCATGTCCAGAAAAAAGCTCTACAAAATCTCATGTCAGGACTCGATGCAAAATACAAAACAATCAACATAAACTGATGAGGTCATTCCACACATCCTTTTCACATTAGCTTCAGAGAAAAACCAAAAGATGGGATTCTATGGAGCTGTTGTGCAGTTCTCGTGCAATTCATGTGGTTTTTTTTTTGTTTGTTTAAGGTATATAAATGTTTAGGGCCATAAGCCTACAGGGAATTAATAATTTAAGTTAAATAATATATTTAAGAGCAGGCTTATGGCTTTTTAAAATAACTTACTTGACTTACAATGATAGGTGGATTTTTCTTCACATATAGCTCAAAAGAATCATATATATATATATGAGCAATACCAAACATCTTCTCTGTTTACTGCCCTCTGACTTGTGCTCCGTAAACACTTCCAGCTTCCAGTCTTTCTGAGGTCCGTACGCACTCTCCTGGGAATCCCATTTTAGTGTCTGATTTTGTAGAGTCCATCTCTCACTCCCCCTCAAGTCCGGTGCTCACACAAGGTAGCACCAGTAGAGGGTGGGATTCCTCCCGCCTCGGACCGATGTGTGAGGGAGAGGAAACCAGGCGAGACGAAGGGACGCCTCACACGCAGGCGTGAGGAGGGGGGTGGTCACTGGGCCTCGGGTGGGGTGGAGGGCGGCGAGGAGGGCTGCGGGGAGCCGGGCGCTGTGCTCAGCTCGATGACCAGGTCCTCGCCGTACTTGCGCAGGTACTTGTCGTGGTTGTGGCTGACCGACCACAGTGGTGGGAGGAAGCGGGGCCTCATGCTGGACAGGAAGTGCTGGCGCCAGAGGCGCTCCAGCTCCATCAGGCCACGCAGGCCGCTCTTGGCGTACACCCCGACCACCTTTAGCCCGTGGGGCACGTACCCCTCGTTAAAGATCCTGCATACAGCAAAGGCACAAACACCCAGATGGTCACACAACCCACAAATTGGTTGGTCAACAATAACTATGTGTCATGCTCCAAAACACCCACACCGATTTGAATATCACTACAATGGAACTGTAGAATGGACAATAGCATTATCTGGGTCATTTAAAGCGGTACTTTGGATTTCTGGTCTATTCTGCTCTGAACCACACAACTACATGTGAACAGCTTCACAGTGTAGGGCTCATGACAATGACAGGTTTTCATTCATCTTCATATGAGCATACAGTCAGAATGAACACGAGGACTGTAAAATCTACCTTCAAAATGCATATTAAAAGGAGAATTTCAGCGATTTCTAACATAGATATCTGTTTTTCCATGTCACTGAGTGCTACATTCTATTCTGGGGGCATGAACATGGGGGCTCATGAACAAGCCCCCAAAATGTAGCTGCCTGTCAGCTCTAGCTGTTGGCTGCAGCAACTTGAGCTAGGTGGAACCGATCGTTTTTTTTTTTTTCATAATGACAATACTCGGTGACCTCGAGAAACAGAGATCTATGTGAAAACTCGCCGCAATTCTCATTTTACGTGGCTTTAAATAAGGTTATTATATTCCACCACCATGTCCACTATCACCATCTCAGTCAAACCCCACCCCACCATACACACCTGGTCTCCAGTCCGGCCGCCTTCTGCAGCATGTCCTGCGTGACCTCGGCAACCTGTTCGCCGTCCTGCTGCATGTAGGAGCCGATGAGGAGCAGCAGCTCAGTGCGGCGCGCCTGGGGGAGGCCGTCGCGGGCCGTGAGTAAGGCCCGGGCGGCCGAGCGAACGCGCCGTCGCTCAGAGTCCTCCAGGAGGCGCACGCCCTCCTCACAGCCCTGCGGCGCGCCGTGGTCCTGCGCCAGCTGCTGCTTGAGCTGACCGTCGTAGGTGCAGGACGCCGCGTGGCACGCCGTGCACAGCAGCAGGATGTCGTGGCAGTTGTGGTCCTTCATCTCGGCCGGGAAGTAGCGGCGGTACTCGTGGGGAACGATGTTCTTCCTGCAGGAGCAGGAGAGTTACAGTAAGATAGAGCAAAATGACAACAGACCATTAGGAAGGTAGCTAGGAGCAGAAACCATTGACTGAACTCTTTACTGCATCAGCTGTGACTGAGCTTACACATTAATCAAACACTGATCAATTCACTGAGTTGACCTTGGCATTTGTGTGAGTGTGTGTCTGTCAGGGTAGTTGTATTTGGCATTGGAGAGAAAAAATATGAAAATTGCACACCAAAACAGCTCATATTAATTATTTAACGTGCGTAACATTTTGAGCATGTTGCTCTTCTCCAGACTGCTTATGGGGGGGGGGGGGGGTATTTGGTCATAAACCCACCTGATGTAAGAGTCTGCTTTGCCACACACAACACAGAGGTTCTGTTTGGCTGTGAGGTAATAGTCTTGCTGAGTCTCTGGACGTCCAGACGGCTCAAACAGCAGACGCACGATGAAGGGGTCCTCACTCTGCAGCTCTAAAGCAACCACAACCAATCACAATCACACATGCATATTAGATCCACTCTCAACACAGCACAATGACTTACCACTAGGGCTGGGCAATTCCACTTAACAGCCAAAATTACTCTACTGTAATAACTTGGGTATGTCATAATGTGGTTCTTTTATGTTAAAGACAGTCATTCCTACATTACAAACTCCCAAACTTCATAATGTTGAGTAATATTGAGTACCGTATTAATATTAGGGATGAATGATTTGGGAAAAAATATCTGATAGCGATTATTCTTACAGATACTGCAATTTGTCAAGTTTCAGTTTAATATTCAGTACATTAATACATTTAAAAATGACTCCTACTTCATCTACTTCACTACTTCATGTTGCCTCAGGAAGTAGCTAAACACTCCCAAATAATCAGTCAATTTAATTGCAGCGTTCAGAACTTGTTAATTGCATTAGGTCAAAATGCAATTTCAATCAATCATTCAGCCCTAATCAATATCCTACAAACGTCTCTTGTACCAAAGGCACTCACTGAAGCATCTCAGTTTGTAAAGACAGTTCTCCATACTGTACCTCCAATGCCTTTGTCCAGGTACCATTTGGCCTTCTTCTTGTCACATGTGCACAGAGGCTGACCATCAGGGGCATGAAGAAAACAGTTGTCATACAGAGGGGACTTCCTGCAATGAGATTCAAACCATTCAGTTTGCAGCATAACTGCTAGACAACATGGGGACTGATCAAAAATCGGACACACTTTTTTTAAAAATTACAAGCAGAGTGGTCAATTAACAACACCGCAAGTGTGAAAGCCCCTTCTCACCTAGCGGAATATCCGACCCCCAGTGGTTTCCTCTTATTCTTGCGAGGGTCCGGCACACGCTGGTCCCCAGAATCGGGGCTGTCCACAGATAGCTTCTTGCTGCTGCTGGTTCTCCTGCGCTCCCCGTCCAGGCTCCCCGGCGTGTGGCGGCCCCGGAAGGGCACATCCAGCAGCCCCTGGCATCTGGCAGCCAGCCAGGAGTAGGCACTCCCTCCCTCTGAAGGGGCTGGGCTCGGGTCTGCGGAGCTCTTAGTGGGGCCGGTGGGAGAGCTGAGCAGGTGGAAGAAGAGGGCCGCTGATACCTGGGCATCACGCGCTGCATATTTCACCTGTGCAGAAGGGTCACATTAAATTATTAATAAAAATTATCATTAAAATGAAATATAATTAAAATAAAAATAAAAAATAAAAAATAATAAATAAAAAAAATACAAATAAAAAAACAGCACCGCCTTTCAAATACAGTTTTTGACAAAGTCATCCAGAGAGTTTGTCAATTCGTCATGCACACCAGAGTTGTCTTTTGTTTTTTTAAATCAAAGACTACCTGCTCTGGACTCAGCTGGTCCGCTTCCCAGTCACTACAACGCAGGTCCAGGGATTTGTCCAGGGTGATGTCGAGCAGGTCTGAGGCTAGTGACTTGAGGCTCAGGCCATTCGTTAGTGCTACATGCCTGCTTGAGTGAAACAGTCACCCAATCAACGAAAACAGCCAAAAACTTGATTCACACACACACTCATCAATGTTCCATGCACAAGCGAAATAGGTCATGATTACAATAACTGCCTGTGTATTAGCCACGCCACGTATAAACCACATGACAGTGGAGTATGCAAAAAATACAAGGATACAAGGACTTTGTGTATTAAGCGCAGTGCTGAATAGCCCAATAAATCAGAATCAGATTGTGTTTTAATCAGAAAGAAGAATAAAGAAAAGGCATGCATTCCCACATACAACCGCCCCCTATTTAACGTCAAAGCTGAAGAAATTTTGTAAAATCAATGTATACACCTTGGTTAATAGGCAGGAAGTTACAGCATTGCAATAGCAGCACGATGGTAAGTGGGTTTTGTTGTTGTACACTAAATTAAATCTCATTTCAATGCAATAAGAAATTATTTGTTAGGTATATTAGGTCAGGGTAGATTACCTCTGTCTCTGAGCCAAGAAACGCAAGTCCACAGTGCAGCGCAGCACCAAGCCATGGTCATGGGCCAGGCGCTTGCCATCTTCGAAGCAGCCCACTCCGACCTTCAGCACATGCAGGTCACTCAGGACTTCCACCAGTGTTGAAGGCAGGAGGGCATCCCGAAAGAGCTGCAGCCGCACCAGAGCGCACTGGCCCGTGTAGGTGGCCATCTGCAGCAACGAGACGGTAGAGGGCTTGCCCTTCACCGACACCTAAGGAAGAGAAGAGGAGGACATCTTGAGGACGTTGGCGGCCAGAGCCCAGGGGAGGGAGAAAACTGAACACATGCAAGAGAGCTCTTACACGCATGCCCTTTACCCATTCACAGTCCAGCCCCAGGACGGGGTAGACCAGCAGGTCTTGCTGCAGCGAGGGCCACAGGGTCTCCCACTCCTCAGCAGAGCTCACCACCGCTGGCGTCACGTCCAGAAGAGATTTCGGAGAGGCAAGCGATGCAGGCGGAGGTGAGGGCGGAGGAGGTGAGGGAAGCTGCGGAGCCTGAGGCACCACCTGGGTCGAATCCGGTTCCACTGTGGGACACTGGGGAGATTCTTGCGGCTGCTTTTGTTTCTGTGGTTGCTGCTGCTGCTGCTGAAGCTTCTTCTCTTGTAGTGGTTGCGTTTCCAAAGCAGCAGATGAAGATGGGC
The DNA here is from genome assembly GCF_046254945.1 of Alosa pseudoharengus. NCBI lineage: Eukaryota > Metazoa > Chordata > Actinopteri > Clupeiformes > Clupeidae > Alosa > Alosa pseudoharengus. Next base: position 25,120,564 of record NW_027468680.1, read on the forward strand.
CCTGTGTCAGCCTCTTTCTCTGTGTGAGGAAGCTCCGCCACAGGACCAGGCCTCCTAGTGTTGCTCCAAGCACAGTGGCCATAGCGGCCATAAGGGAGTTCTGTCGGGACATTTTCCCGTGGACGAAAGGACCTTTCGGGGTTAACAAAGGGGCTTCTCGTCAAATATGAAACCCAGAGGAATACGCTTCACAGTCTTATGAAACGTCTTCACTCAGCAGGACAGAGTGTACGTGAGAGAACTGATGTCCCTTTCAGATGGCTTTCCCCTGATACGGGTCATGAAAAGCTCGAAAAGATAAGAGACATGTTAGCACTTATCCCGTGGACCAGCACGTCTTCTCTTGACTTCATTTAGCACACATCTGCAAGAGAACATCACCGAACACATGAAGTAGGCTTCTGTTTAACGTCAGACCTCAGTAGGGCACCAACATGGAAAATACGTCGTCTTCTTTAGATTAAAAGATTAACCAACTAAATTACAGACATTATGTAACTGCCATTGTTTACATTCGACTCATAGAGCGCTTTGCGCACTCACTTCGTTATGCCTGGTACTCAAGATAAGTTTATCCGCACTATTGTAACTTTTCTGACGCTGAAACAGTAACGTTAGTTAAGTGTAACGTGAATTGTACGCTTCAAAAGCTACAATGTTTTCAAGTTAGCCCAGGGAGCTAACTAGCATGCATAACTTTGTTAACCCAACGGTATAGCCGACTGACCGGCTATGGTGCGCAAGCATAAATCCGTCTATTGAGTGGACTGGAACGCGTCGACTGTGCAGAAACATGCACAAGTACATTTATGCTGCCGTTTACAGAGCGAAAGTAACCTGTTAAGATTAAACATCAACCAAACTGGCTAGCTACGTTGACATAGACGTTTCATGCAGCACTACTAAAGCTAAACACTGCAGCACAACTTCTTCCCACCACTGCGTTGCGCAATAATGTTGATTCTGATATTTTCAGACCGCAGCTCTTTGATAATGTAATCAAATCAAATCAATATCAGGAGCAATTACTCAAGCCCATTAACAGCAAACACCTACCTCTGAGAGCCGTGGTCTACCGTTTGGTGTTTTACCTGCAGACACATGCATCTTCACATATAAAATTTTGTAGGAAGCCTTTCCGGTTGAAAACCTTTTACTACTGACGCGTCAAAATAAAAGACTCGCGGCATAATAGCCGTGTCTGGAAACATGAAAAATATTTTATCAAGTCATCCATGTTATACTGTTTTTAAATGTCTTACGAACTTAATTCATAACGCTTAATTATTCTTAATGTGATAATAATAATATATATTTTTACCATCTGTCTGCCGCGGCGATTTCTAGGACTGCATTTAATATGAAAATACATCCGGGTTAAAAGTTGTAATTCTTTGTTTAACGTTACCAGCAAAAATGCTGAATGTGAAATTATTAAAAATTATTAATAAATCCCCCAACCACTTGACGTGTTCAAACCATGAGACAAAAAACAATCCTTGCCTTACAATTGCCTTGCCACTCACTCACTCTCTCTCACACACACACACACACACACCACAGACTACACAGACACAATTTCTCTTCTATCACCATCATTTTATTCAATCTTTTTAGATTCAACTGTTCTGTAGAGAAGTGAAATAAAATAACAAAATAAAAAAAAATCATGGAAAAAAAAAACATATCTTATTCACAGGTTTGATAAAAACAAAATCAGAGATAGGAACATGAGCCGAAACGGACAGACAACAGTCTCTACATCTCCACTGCAAACAGCTTGACCCTTTGGCCAACAACCATGCCAACTTGCATGACATTCCTCCCGACTAACATCAGGGCCAATTGATGCCAAACCTGTTGCTGCTTTGCCAGTGTGTGGCTGACTAACCAATCATCTTAGTGCTTTTGTGCAAATAAAAATGAAAAATAAAGATAATTAAAATGTAAGCAAAAGAGATGAAAACTGTCAATAGTGTTAAAAACCATATAAAAAGAAAAGACAAGTTTTTAATTCACCACGTGAGAAATACAGGAGGTAAAACTTAAGTACTGACGAGTACTATACCTTAAAAAAGGAAATAAAATCACAAATAAGAGAGAAAACAGGACAGAAGAAACACACAGACACAGATAGAGACAGATGGAGAGTGTGGGGTTAAAAGACAGAGATAGAGAGAGAGGGGAGAGAGAGAGAGAGAGAGAGAGAGAGAGAGAGAGAGAGAGAGAGAGGAGAGAGAGAGATGAGGGATGGTAGATGGGGTGACCTGGGTGGCCGGCTAATGCAGGGCTCCAGTGCTGAGGTGACCCAGGGTCTCCCCACCCCCTCCCACAGCTGGGTCCACATTGATTGTAGTTGCAATGATTTCACTATTTACAGTAAGAGGTGCATCCAAATCACGGAACCTCAGCGACAACAGTAAGACCAAAAATAATAAAACGTCACCTAAAAACAGCCATCCCTTCACTCAGTCTTTTACACAACAGAAATCAACAATGACATGAGCTGAGAGTGTGTGTGTCAATATAGTTCTATCCAAGTATATATATATATTTCTAATATATATAATATATGTTCTTTATCTGTATACACACACAGGATCATTTTCATTGTATCTAGCCCTGCACCATTGGCAAGATTACTTACAACTCTTTCTGTTAGATTCCAAAGCTATTTAAAATATACTAAAATGCATAAAAATAAAGATTTTGGCATTCTTCTCATGTATTCTTCTGATCATCGAGTTTTATGAAAACTCCTCAAAATCTGGAAGCTCAGTTCCTCTCAGTGCTACAGTCCTTCAGATGGGATGGAGTCGTTCTAGCTCCCAGCCTCCAGGGGGCGACACATGCACAGGGAAGTGGAGACGTCGGGACGCCACGCTCGTTGCTTTACACCCCCCATCCCTTGCTCAGTAATGTGTTTGAAAGGGCGCTTGTCTGAATGGTGTCCTTGTCTTCCAATGACAGACCGAGTCCTTCGGTCAGACTTGCTGTCCACAGCTGCAGAGCAGACTGCCCACCACTTAGCATTCTGCATCTGCTCAAGTCCTCCACAGTCAGTGTTAAGAGAGAAAGAGAAAGAGAGAGAGAGAGAGAGAGAGAGAAAGAGAGAGAGAGAGAGAGAGAGAGAGAGAGAGAGAGAGAGAGAGATGGACAGAGCTGTGGGGCTAATGGAGAGAAATGAGGCAATGGTACTGAGGGACAGGATGGCAGACGAGACGAGGGAGCATCAAAAGACCATGGAGGATGGACAGGAGCTCTCTCTCTAGTCCTCACACTGCCCGCCTCGTGCCGCCATTACCGTCTGTCCGTCTGTTTGTCTGTCTGAACATCCTCGTCATCGCCACCTCCCTGCTCCCGTGGCCCCCTGGACCCCCCGGCGTGGCACGCCCGCCTGATCCCCTCTCAGAGCTGGATCTCAAAGGTCTTGTGCAGCTCGCTGGAGAAGGGGTTGGTGGGGGAGGGCGTGGTGCGTTGGTGCGTGCGGCTCTCTAGCGCCGCCCACTGGGCCTCGAAGGCGTCGGCTTGTGGGGGCTGCGGGGGCGCCGGCGAGCCCACGGAGGAGGCGGCGGCGGGGCCGGCCCAGCCATCAGTGCCGTTGAAGGCGGCGTTGCCGTTGGGCGGCTGAAGGCTGATGCTGACGCTGGCCTGGGCATTGATGGGCACTGGGGGCATCGGGGGCTTGCCGAAGGCGCTGTGGGGGTCAAACTGCTGGGGGACGGGGGGCAAGAAAGGCCCTGGGGCAGGCAGCTGCTGTGGCTGGGCAGGGGAGCCGAAGACGTTGGCCACCATCTGGGAGGGAGTGATGCCCACCACAGGCACGCTGGGTTGACCGTAGGGCAGACCATTAGCCATCGGGTAGGCAGGCGCCGAGGGCTGGGGGTGGAAGGCAGGCTGGCGCGGCGGCAGGATGGGCACCGCTGGAGGGGGCATGGGGGGCATGAAGGCCATGGGGGGGGCAGCAGCGGGCACCATGGGGGCAGGCACAGGCGCTGCTGCGGGGAACGGCTGGGCGGGGGGCGTGGAGGACTGCGGGGCGCGCACAGACCGGGTCACTTCCTCCAGCCAGCGGTCGGCCTCGGAGGGGGTGCGTCTGTGCGAGGCGGCGGGAGGCGTCAGAGTGCTGATGGGCAGGGAGGCCACACCGGCAGCAGGGCTGCTCCAGTCTCCTCCTACAGGGCAAACAGCACACAGTTACAAACACGACAAAGTCGCCATCATGGGAGACGCAGCTCAGGAAAAATATCTTCAAATTTCAAGTGAGTGATGTTAACAGGCCCCCCCCCCACAAAACTTGTCAAAGTGCACCTAAAAATTAACTCCTGTTTCTTCTTTAGTATTTGGACTGATTCAAATAGATAGAATTGAAATTTGTCCATTTGAGTATGGAGACCCTGATGGTACAGCAAGCGAAGCGAAGTTATTTCTTCGTTCTCTGTGGGCATGTTGTGATGTGTGGATATAGTGTGACAGACAGAACTAGTGAACTAGATAGCTAATGAGCCAGCCAGTTGGCAACTTGTCTTTATATCAGAACTGGCACTCAAATCAAAGTAAGCCCCTGATTAAATGTTTAACGTACCAGCAACAACAGCAACCCATTACAATGCCCTCCAAGCTATAATTTTTAATCAAATTAACTGATGAAACACCACCACAGTCCTGGTGACAAGAAACAATCTGATTGGCAGCCACTCGTAAAATTCACTCCTCATTTGCATAATGTTTTATTTTCGCTCGCTCCGCCCAACTCGCTGTTCTACATCCCCATCAACTGCCCCCAACTGAACATGAACGGAACACACAACTTCATTTCGCTTGCTTCACGGTCATGTATCTGCATTGTAAATGTCACTTTGGTCTTCAACTGCAACCCGGAACACTGTAGTATATCCATATTGGCACTATAGATGTGTATGTGAAAGCCGTGTTCACGTATGTCTAGTCGTGTTATGGAAAGTGAAATCTGTTTGGCTGTCGATTGACTGCTTTGGGAAATGCCCTACCTACAGCACAAGGAATTGAACACCTCTATTGTGTATATCTGAAAAGAGGAATGGTCAGGAGCATAGTCTACAGCACTAATGTCACATAAATCACAGCAGATCTGGAAGAAGAATGAAGGCTACATAAGGCTATGGTCACTACTACTTCAGGTTATGGTTTCAACGCACCTTCACATTGTTGTTTTATTGTTATTGTAGGTTTACGAATGTCAGATTTCAACACATTACCTATTAGAGGGAGAGCAGCTTCACAGAAGAGAACTTCTGATGGCAAATTTGAGGAAAAGTCGGTAAACCACCATTCATTCTTACCTAATTTGAGGATGCTGATTCAGAATATTTTGTTTACCAAGCTCAATTCTGAGTTCTAAGCCACATAATCAGCATTTTAACATAAAATAGCGATTATTTTTGCTTATTTTTCCCTAAATTGGGTTGATTTTAAAAGTAAATCACTAAAACCAAATAAAAGTGTTCTCTAAATACATGTTTGAGCATTAAAGAAGCCATACTATAGTTTATTAACATATTTAATGGGAACATGATTACAGTTAACATGTAATAAACTTGGAAATTCTAATCAAAACACAACCATATTTTTATTGCTAACATAGTGAGTCACTCGTGGTGTTTCATGCATTTCATCACAATAACAAATTGCACAGATAACCTTCAACTCAGAATGTATCCTACAGTACATATGAACATAGATAGCGGGAATAAGCCTAATGCAGAACTGCATCTACCGTCAGCAACAACCGACAAGTAAAAAACATTTTACTTCTAGTAACACTGGATTTGGCATGTGTGCTTGCCTCCATACTAGAGCTTGATAATGTGCTCTTCTAATATGCCATTGAGCAACATCACTCTAGAAAACATAGTGGCTCTGGCATGGTATTATCACGATACCAAAATTATGACTTAGATACAATACCTGCCATAAATATGTTGATACTCGATACTGAAACGATATATCCAAATCCTAAAATATCTGGAAAAGAAAGGATGCAGGCCTCCTCCAAGTGTATTAAGTAATTTGTGTTGAATTTGATGCACTTTTGGTCAATTCTGGGTTTTAAACTTCTAAACTTCCTACATAATTGTGTGTGATTAAGTCCTTTATTGTTTGTTAAAGCTCATTATATTGTGTGATGTTTTGGCAATAAATTACCTTTAAATAGCCAAAGTAGGCTAGATCAAGGTCAGTGCTCAAATTACTGCATGTAAATCACTTAATGCTATGCAGAAGAGCCTAATCTTTAGGCCATCTGATGTAGGCTACCCTAGGCCTTCCTGTGTTTACGGGATTTCTTTGACGGTTGCTAAGGGAAAAAAGTGAAGATAGTCTTCTTTGCTCCCAGTGTAATTTAATAAGTACGTTTCAACCACTCTTTGGGTCTTAATCAGATAGGCCTACTCCTTTATTACATTACATTTGGCTGACACATTTTTAACCAAAGTGACTAACAACATGGTCACAGTTAAGTTTTAAAGCAATTCTCTTAACAATTTTAGGACAATTTAAAAACGGTAGAGTACAGTAAGAATAAGTGCATCAGTGAGTGCTGTTTTTAAACAGTTAAGTGTCAGTTCAAGACAGGTGGTAAGTGCTAGCATCAGCAAGACTTGTTGTAAGTGGTGCTATGAGAGGAGATGTTCTCTAAAGAGCTGGGTCTTCAGGAGTTTTTTGAAAATGGAGAGGGATGATCCTGCCCTTGTAGGAACTGGCAGTGTGTTCCACCAACGAGGAAAGTTCCACAGATGAGAAAAGTTTGGATTGGCCTGAGCGTATCTGTTGCAATATCTGTGTGCATTCCTACATTAGGTCTATTTCTTTGATAGTCAACATCATTTGCTACCACATAACAAATACCAAATAACAATACAAAAGTTTCTTACAAACTTTCCTGCATACTTCTTAAATGTGCTGCAGTCAGATGGGTGTCCTAAAGACATAACTAGATCTTGAGCATCTATTACCAGTGTTGAATGAGAAGTTTTTGCAGTGATCACTACTGGACATTCCACATTGCTAGACAGCACTTGAGTGAGGATAGACTTATTTCCACTTCACAAATAACCATCGCTATCTGCAATAGCTACAGTACAGGGACATTAATCAGTTTATAGCTTAGGATTTGTCCTAGGTCCACTTCTCTTTCAGCATCATATGCAGTAATGATGCACTGGAGAATGTTTCTTTTTGTTGCACTATAAAGGATATCTTGTCTAAATTTTGCAATAATGCAATCTCCATAGCACTGTTCAGCAACCCTCAAACAGGCACACTACCATTTTTTTGCATGGCTGGAATTTGAATGATAGGAAAGAGCACCAGTGAGATGTTTTAACTAGGCAAGCACAGTCGCCTTTACAGTAAAAGAAAAATACAGTGTAAATCCTCTGTAAAGACTGACAACTGTTCATAATAATTAGGGACAAAGTACTTTCTACAGAAAAATGAGCAGTCACCTACTATCAATTTATTATCAAGGAATCTATTTTGCTTCTAAACGTCATACTGAATTTTAGTTATTATTTCAATTTATATTTTAATTTTAGCTTATTTTCATTTGCTACTTGAGTCATAGGGGTAATTCCTGTCTTGTCCTACAACATATCTGATACATAAAGAGTATATTAATGCCTTATTTTTTGTAATTCCTATGATATCTGATGGCAAAACCAAAAAGTATGTGAATTATGCTAATTAGCAAGCTTAAAACTCAAAATTGAGCTTGTTAAACAAAATATTTGAATTCAGCACCCTCAAATTGTGTGAAATAGCCCCTTTACCGACTTTTCCTCAAATTTGCCAACAGGACTTTTTCTGAACGTTTCTTAGCTATCTGCTCTCCCTCTATATACAAAACCCACCAATAACTATAAATCAGGACAAAATAGCCAAACATGAGCAGTGCCTGCGTCTGGTGAGGACGGCTACAAGTGCTCAGCTGGTGGCTCTGGTGGGCTGTGGAGCAGATCTTACCTGCAAGAGCTGGACCCGTGGGGGCCACAGGTGCTTTGGCCCAGGGGTTAGTTTCACGTGCAGGCAGCGGAGGAGGAGGCAGCGCTGGGGCATTAACGGTTACAACAGGAGCAGGGGCAGGGGCAGGGACTGGGGCAGGAACAGGGGGAGGGGGGAAGGCAGGAGCTGAGCCATTCACTAACAGCCAATCAACATGGACAAGGGGAGGGATGGGGGTGGGAGGGAGGGGTGGAGAGAGTGAGAGCACAAAGGGAGAGCGAGAAACACAAAATGCATTGATAAAGTGAAAAGTATAGGGCACATAACAAAGGGGCAAGTGCATAGAATGAGCGATCGAAAGAGAATAAAGTTCTAAATTAGTGCTAACATGGCTTAAAGGAAAAAAAAGTAACAATGCGCAAAAAGAGAATTTTACATAGCAGCTTAGTGCGACTACAAGTGCCACGGAGAGATGTGGCTTCCACGTTTTCACACACTCACACACACATATGCACAAACACACACATGCAGGCCTCTGGGCTGGGCGGTTACCTGGGGCAGCGGGAGACTGGGGCGACGAGGCTGGTTTGGGCATGGGGGCGGAGCTGAAGGGGTCCTCGGCGGGGCCGCTGAAGGCGGAGGTGATCTGAGTGCACAAGGAGCTGATGCTGTCGCCCTCGCCCTCCACCTCAGGAACTACAGCACAGGGGACAGGGACAGAGAAGACACACACACACACACACACACACACACACACACACACACACGCACACGCGCACACGCACACACGCACACACGCACACACAGACACACACAGACACACACACAGGGAGACAGAGACTGAGATGTTGTCAACAACTACTCACAACCAGATAGACATTAAGACTGGAGAACACTCGTCGTGAGGAGAGCAATAGATAGAGGAACATCTACATCTCTGAAACTTCCTTTCAGAGAACCAGGGGACGGAGCTGGACCGGTGAAGCGGCTGACCGGAGGAGGTCTCGCTGCTGCGGTCACTTACCGGTGTTCTTCATGGGGAAGTCGGACTTGCGCTGCACGGTGGAGGGCAGCTCGTTCATCCGCAGCGAGAGCTGCCGCTTGAAGGGCGAGGTCTTGGTGCTCAGGACAGGGAAGCCGCGGAAGGAGCCCTGGCGAGCCAGCGCCTCCACTGGGGCGTGGCGGCGAGGGATGGCGTGGGGGTTAGTGTCCTGGGAGCCCAGCGGCCCGCCGGGCAGCGGTGGGGAGGAGGAGGCGGAGGAGGGGGAAGAGGGGCCCACCACACCTTGATTGATTGAGGGTGCCGCCGCCGTCGTCGTGGAAACTTTGATGTCCACCTCCGCTGTGTTAAAGGGTGGATTGGAGACATATTAAAAATCTCCACTTCAACTGCATCACAGTTCTCATTCAAATGTCCTCATACAATCAAAATTATGTATTATTATACTATACTATACTATACTATACTATACTATACACATAGTTCTAAAAACAATGCATCAGTCAGTAGGGTCAGTAAGTGCATTACCAGAGCAGTGCTTAAGCTGTGAAAGTGTTCTTCAGAAGGCTGGCAGCTGCCCACCCACACGCTCACACAGTCAAGATGCACACAAACCTTTTTTCGCATCCTGTAGCTGTCTCATGACCTCCTCCCGTTCAGCTGCCTCAGTTGCCGTGGTTACACGGAAAGAGCCTTCTCGCGTGAACGTAGTGCGATTGGCGTCGAATGTTGCAGTGACGCCACACTCTTTTTCTCGCTTCTGCTTGCGTTCCAGGCACGCAGCAAACGCACAGCCCACAGCGTGACTCAGACGTTCTCCCTGTTCCACACACACACACACACACACACAATGAATATATCAGCAGACAAAAATATACTGAAATAGCTGGCTGGCTCAGATCTGGCACAAGGTGACAAGAGAGTGAAGCAGCAGCCAAGGAGCATCTGATGACTCAGAGCTGCCACAGGCACAACACACACACACACACACAGCACCCAGCACCCAGCACGCTCAAGGGGAAGACCAGGGGGGAAGTGAGCCCAGGGAACCAGCCTTGAGGAAATGGGCATCAGAGGGGACCATAGATCATCAGTAGTGTGTGAGGGAGGGTCAGGGGTCAGGGACGCAGCTGACCACACAGAGGGCCTGGTAGAGGACACCGGGGCAGTTCAGAGCTGTGGCCTTCAAGCTCGCCCACACAGTGAGACAGGACAGGAGTGGCAGTATGCCAGATCAGCTCACCGAGTCCTTGATGGCCATGAAGCAGTGGCAGATCCAGCGCCTCGTGGTGCCGTCTCGGCAGATGTAGGAGAACGCCCGCTCAAAGTTCCGGTCTGGTGCACAGAACGACACCTTCTCTATTGTCTGGTCCAGAATCAGGTCCTGCAGAGGTGGCATTGCATTAGGATCAAAGGACCGTACAATGGCAAAAGGCCTATATTACAATCAATTTTACAGACAGTTTTAAGTGTGCACTAGCACACAAACACACTAGCACAAATACACAACTGGCCTCTAACCATAGGCCTAGTCCTACGTTATACACTTGTCCACCACTAGATGGTGCACATTCCCAAAAAAGGGAAACTCTGGTTTCTCTCCACTTGCATAGTTACTGGATCAGTTAATACTCACCTGGTTTGAATCAGTAAAACATTCTAATCTAACCATCTCATCTGTCCCTAGACCAGTCAGGATAGATGCACATACCTTTGTCTTATCATCTACCACCCGTAAACCATCCGCTGACACCCAGAGCACCGCCCTTACTGGTTTCTTCCCGGCCTGTCGGGAACAAACATAAGCAGTCTTGTCAGAGAGGAGTAGAGGATCCACACAGAATCCACAGGAGAAACACATCCCCTCAGTCAGCTGAAATCACACACACACACACACACACACACACACACACACACACACACACACACACACACACACACACACACACACACTCTTCCCGAAACCATGGAAACTGAAACCTACAGTCACTCAAAAGAAACATAAACTCACATCTACACACACCTGAAAACAAGTGGAAAAAAACTGAGGTCAAACATTAGGTGAGACAGTGTAAACTTGTAGAAGAGTGAAGAGTGGTGATTTGTGACCCGAAAGAGAGAGAGAAAGTAAGATCCAGAAGTCACTTCAACACAGCAACAGCCTGATAATTTTAGAGAAACACACACAGACACAGGAGTCACCCTCCAGATGCCCTTCACATGCTTCATCCTTTGGTCAAGGAGGGATGACACCTCTATCTCCCAGCCCACAAACACACACACACACACACACACACACACACACTACTGTGCCCCCAAACCCTCCCTCCAGACTACACACACGCGCACACACGCCTGCATGCATGCATAACACCGCCCTAGTTTGTGCAGAAGGGGCAAGACGATGTCCACACAAATCCTCATGCCCCCCTTATCTCAACTCAAGGGTGAAGTATTATGAAAAGGAAAGAAACACACACACTTACAAACACACTTTCACCCTCACTCTGACACACACACACACACAAAACTTACTTTTGTAAAGAAGCCCTTGAAGAACTTTCTGTCCTGGAGGGGAGGATTGGTATGGGGATGCGGAGGGATGGGAGGAGGAGGAGGAGGAGGGGGAGGGAACAAGGCAGAATGTTACCGATGGACGCTACAACATGGTCGGGGTGGAAGTGTCCAGATATGTCTGTGTCGGACTGTGTGTGTGTGTGTGTGTGAAAGGAGAGAGGGGTTAGGGGTTTGAGTGTGAGTGAGTGAGTGAGTGAGTGAGTGAGTGTATGTGAGTGAGGGGACTGGGATGGGGGTGAGATGAAAGGAGGTAAGATGAGGAGAGAGGAGAGTAGGCGAGTGGTGACGGGATCCCACTCGTTTGACTCTTACGTGAGGACGTGGTTGTGGATTAATAGGGATTAATAATGCCTTACACATGATCAGATGCGGGATGGGATTATTGGGGTTATTGCTGTTATGCAGTTATTCAGGGTTACTCCATTAGGGGGCCACGAGTGCTCTGGGCCAGTTATGATCCACTGCTCAGAATGCTGCCACTACACACGACAAATGGTGCTTTGAGGCAAGATGACAGTAAAGCCTTGTTCTTGTCTATCTCTGTGGGCTGTAACGGCTCATTTGTGGGCATGCTTTTGAAACCCCTCGCTGAAGCTAGATGTGTTGCACACGAGCAAAACCTGACCACAAACCAAGCACTTGATCTACAA
>NW_027468680.1:25137770-25145270 GCF_046254945.1 Alosa pseudoharengus
CAGACTGTCTCATTCCTCGTTAGTTCCTTGGATCATTATTCTGCTTCGCCTCAGCAGACACACAGGCGACGACAAGAAGAGGCAGACGCTCCCCCCCCCCCCCCCTTCTCTCCTTCCTCCCATGTGACCCCCACCCACCCCCTCCCTCCCGACCCCCACCCGACCTGAGTGTGGCTCCGTACTTGTTGATCTAACTTCTGCCACCCGCTCACCCCACGTCCTGTCCACTCCTTCAAGTGCATCTCTGCGTGCGTGTCCGAGGGCATCAGGCAGTCCAACTGCTCTCTATTTCCAGTTACGAGAGCACGGCTGAAAAAAAAGAAGAAAGAAAAAAGAAAAAAAAAAAAAACGCCAGCGTCGGCCGTTCGTGGAAAGCAGGAAAGCCCGCGCAGCACAACCGCAGGGCAGCCCGGCGATGAGCTCACGGCCGCGAGGAAGAGGAAATGCAAACAGAGCTGGCAGGAAGTGCTCCCAGGAATGTGCTTTATCAGGCCGCTGCCTCCGTGATGAACCGCAGACCCCCCGGCCTCCTGGACCGGCAGGACACAGGGAAGTCTGGGACGGTGGGAGGGTTAGGGGGTGCGCTGGGGGATCTCTCTCATGACGTTTCATGTTCATCTTGGGAAAAGGCTTTAAGTTTTAGAGAAAAAGGCTGCATACCTTACGCATACGAGAGAGAGATCTCAGATGTGTGAATGGAACATGACCAGAGCCCCATGATGATAATGATTTCACCAACATTACAGGCCCATCAAAACACAGATGTGCCTGCCCTACCGAGGCTGGGAAAGGCATTAACTCCTGGGAAAAGTGGCTTTGGGAAGATGGGGGGTCTCAACCTGCCCTCACACACAACTGACATGCTGAGGTCCACTTCCTATACCACCACACCCACCACCACCACTTGAGAAGCACTGGTGTCCCTCTGTGACTTCTGTGGTCCCATATCAAAAGCCATGTGGGATGAAATGCATTTCTATTTTGGACTGAGGCTGATTTCATGGGGGACCCAGTTTGTGAATGCAAGCCATCCAACTCATCTTTCATTTCATACTTGATCTGCCTCTCCATCTCTCCCTCACTCACTCTTTCACAGGGGGGAGTGTTTGTATGGATGACACAGCGCAGAGCCAGATGGTAGCTCTGCCTTAAAGGTTAATTCCACACTTCCGCTTCACACCAGCGTTCATCTTTTCTTCTCCTCTTTCCCTCCATCCCTCGTTGCGTTTGAGGCCTGAGCGCTAATCTCACCGAAACTTCTTCCAGCCCACACAACTCCACTCCTCAGGGAAACAGGAGAGATGTAACGAGGGAGAGAGGGAGGGAGGGAGAGAGAGAGAGAGAGAGAGAGAGAGAGAGAGAGAGAGAAGGAAAAAAAAGAGAGGAAGACAAGGGGGAGAGAGCAGGACGGTACGTGTAGCAAGATAGGTTGCACCAACATATGAAGTTGATAGAGAGAGAGAGAGAGAGAGAAAGAGAGAGAGAGAGAGAGAGAGAGAAGGGAAGTGTAACGGATAGGGGAAAATTTTCAGATGAGAAGAGCTCAACTTTCCATCTGCAGTGCCATGAATTTCCAGAGGGCTGACGTTGAAGTGCTTGTCCCGCTAGCCGTACAAAGCCCCTGTGTTTGGGCTGAGCAGGGAAGAAAGAGCCCCTGCCTGATGCAGCATGCTAAACACTCATCAAGCTCCCTGACAATGCACCACACACACAATGCCCTCTATTTAACCAGCTAAACACTAAACCTGTACTAGCACAGCTCTTACACACACACACACACACACACACACACACACACACACACACACACACACACACACACACACACACAATATACATTACACCATCAAAGCCCTGTTTGTTCACAAAGAGTAACGTTAGCTTGAGAAATTTGAGGCTGCTGCTTTAATAAACAAACGTTTTCTGAAAACAACTATGGCATGCGCACACACACACTCCCCAAAGCACTCCCAACTGTCCAGCATGGCCAGAGCACACATGTAGCCTAACGTGGTTTATTTACGATGAACAGGTGGGGGAACGCGAGGTCAGAGGGAGAGATGACGACATGAGGGAGGAATCTGGGGCGTAGTAAATGGCCTACAGCTTCAGGTTTGGGACCAGTGGCACCTCGTGAGAGAAAATGGACAGAGACCACAGCACAGTCAAATTACTGAAGTAAATGACCAGCTCAAGCCATAAACATCTTAAGGTCCAGCATTAAGACCCAGCTAATTTGTCCAGTGTTCCCTGCAATGGGCTAAGGGATTAGGTGACTCTGTCCAGTAGGCACTTACCTAAATCACTTCTGACTCCACGTCTGACTCCCCCTTCCCCAAAAACATCACATGACCCCCCCGCCCCGCTCGCCCCCCCCCTCCCCTGCCCTGGTCTACCCGCGTGTCCCTCCTGACTCCAACTCTGCTCAGCCTCCTTAGGAGGGAAGAGGGGGCAGGTAAGACTGGCTCCAGCCCTCACAGTCGGAAGCAAGCAGAGCCAGTCTCACTTCTGTTTCCAAAAGACCATCCTGCCTGTTGCCATAACACAGAGGCTCAGGTTGACCCAGCACACCACCACCTGCACAGAACAGCACTACACACACACAGGCCCTCCATACATGTTGCCGGGTAGATGCATACCAAGAATAATGCCTGTATCCATAGCAATGCACAAATATACGCACTGGTCACAAACACTTAACCAAATAATACAAGGAAACAAGGTAACTTACACCCCACCCCAAAACACATGCTCAGAGAACCATGCAACATGCAACGGAAGAGCAAAGTGCACCAAAGTGCAGCACGAAATAATATCATGTACACTCACATCTACCCTGACACACACACACACAATCTAAACCACACACTCATATGTTCCTCTCTCCACCCACACAATCCAATCCATACTCATGCTTACACACACAATCACACACACAAGCAAGCACACACACACAGGCTGCAATTGTAAAAGTCAGATGCATCTTGAGGCATCTCTATGGGGTGAGAGGTTTAGCAGCTTGAGTAATGTCAAATAATGACTCAAACATTCACATCACAGACTGACATCTGTGTAAATCACTACAAACACTTCAAGCAATCCCCAGGACAGACAAGGGTCAAGTTTGCAAATAGACAAACATGACAAATTCAAACCAATCATTTCAATTGACTATAGTTAATGTAATTCTGAGAACTTGAATAATGCATATGTTGTCATTTAGTGTGAAGATGTAGCAATGACAATAAATAACACTGTTTTTGTTGTAAGGACTTAAGGACTATGATGATCACTTTTAGCTGTGTTTTAAAATAAAAACAAAGATATGCTACTCAATGCTAACTCAGTGGCTCAGAATAGTGTTCTGTATTCCATGCAACCATATATCCTATTCTGCCCATGGCGCAGGGTGGTGGAAGACGACATGCTATCAATGTGTCACACAGCACATGGAAGTCACTAAATGCAGGTTTTCACCATTTTGAAGGTCTGTTCTCCCCACTAGTTGCTCAAGTCTATTCACTATGGAGTTCTGTGCTACCAACAACCAACAAAAAAAACAACCAAAATGTAAAATGGTTACAGACAAAATACACCAGCAAGCTATCTATTCACAATGCCCAATTTCCTAATATTGCTGGTGTTTGCAAGGCAATTCTGTTTCTATACTAGCTAACATGCTTGTTTTAGAGAGAAATGCTATGATGCCTTTCAGTTTAAAAACACTGAAGCAGTCCAGAAAAAAATCACCTTTGTTCAGAATACCCCTGAAAGATCCCTCATCATATCATGTTCATTAGGTGTCCGTCTGTGAGCACGCATGTCATGTGTGTGTATGTGTTCCAAACATCTGAGTCTCTGATTCTGCATGTGAGTGAGTGAGTGAGTGAAAAGTAGTCACCTTGACGGCAAAGCTGCACTTGCCGCTGCGCACGGCCTCCTCATCGGTCTGCCACTGGTGCGGCCGACTGGACTCCGGCACGTACACGTCTTTCTTCCGGCGGAAACTCTGCCGCAGCTTATTCATGGCCAGGCCACCTGTAGAAGACAGAGAGAGAGAGAGAGAGAGAGAGAGAGGGAGAGGGAGAGTGAGAGAGAGAGGTCAGAGAAGTGGCACTTCACAAGGTCACAGCCATTAGTCTTGTCCTGCCGTTGCACACAAGGTCGTACTCTGTCATCTGAGAGTGATGAACACACCAGAAACGGCTCCTCCAAGAGCCACATCAAGGACAACCAACTTTAACGAGCGCTCATCTTCGGAGTTATCCTACTTTACAGAAGAACAAGTCCTAAAAGTAACACTTCAGCAAGACCCCCTGCAAAAGTTGCCAGACGTCAGCAAGCATCTGAACCATCAGCCCCAACTTTGTGCAACCCATCAGCAGGTACTGCGATCCTCCAAGACACTGACTGAAGCCACTGAAGCCTGTCCTCCGTGACGCGAGCTCGAGCTGTCAGGCCTCGGGGCTCAGGGAGAGAGAGCCGCGCCTCGGCACTGCTCCGCTCCAGGCCTCTCAGGATCCATGGGAAACACGTGGACGAGACTGAGCCATCTCTCCGCTCCTCTCCCCTGCATGCCTGCGGCTCCTTTCCTCTGTGACTCAGCCAGCTCCGTCTGCCAGCATCAAAGCAGAACAGGCGCGAGCGCACGCACACACACACACACACACACACACACACACAAAATCAAGCCCGAGATGAATCTCACAAGCATTTCTCATCAGAAGCCAAGTGCCTGGCCAGCAGCTGAGAAGGCAGTGGTGGTGATAAGCACAAAAGAGAGAGTGAGAGAGAGAGAGAGAGAGAGAGAGAGAGAGAGAGAGAAAGGAGAGAGAGAGAGAGAGAGAGACAAAAAGTAGATGGGAGAGTTGTGCAGAGAGTGCCAACAGCCAAGCATCACCGAGAAATCCATCTTCCTGTAACGTTACAGGGCCACAGATTGCAGCAGTGGCCGAGAGCAACAGTGGAATGAGACAGAGCCTGGTGCCTGGTGCTGCTTTTCACTTCCTTATGTGCTTGGGACTTCTTGCTGTTGTACAGCTCATGTTTTTGAGCGTGCTCCTATTTATTGGCATGCTAACGTGTAACGTGTCTACTTGCATTTGGCTTGTGTGTGCAGGGGTGCCAGGCTTGCACGGATATGTTGTAAACACACCTCTCAACCAGGACAGCCTGCGGTGGTGACGGCTTAAAGGCAAACAAGACGCATCACAAAGCCTGAGAGGGGGTGGCGGCCGAATCAGAAACGTCCCTTTCAATCTCTCTCTCTCCATCGCTCTCCCTCTCTCTTCTTTATTTAGGTCATTTCATGTCTGCTCACTGCAGGCTGTAGGCATGCTCTTGTCACTGCAGAGGGAGAGGGAGAGGGAGAGCAAGCGAGAGCTGAGGAGGAGAGAGAGAGAGGACTCGTTTTTTTCCCTCTCTCTGTCTCTCTCTCCAACAGATCTGTGCCACAACACATTCATCTCTCTCTGAGAACTGCTTCTCTCCTCTCATAAGTCAGACTCCGTCTTTTTCTTCCCTCACCCCATTTCTCCCCTCCCCTCTCCTTCCTTCCTTCCTTCCCTCCCTCTCTCTCTCTCCCTCCCTCCCTCCCTCTCTCTTGTCCACCTCTTTCATGTGCTCTCTCGAATGCCCACTCTCTCGACTGCCCACTTGGTTGCAGATTCCTTTTTTTCCCTTTTGCTCCTCTCTCTCCTCTCAGGCCCAATGCTCCTCTCTCTCCTCTCAGCTACATGGTAGAAAAGGTGCGCTGGGGTGTTTTCTCTATCTGAGGGTGTATCTGTGGATCACAGTTAATTGGGGCTCATGTTCACCTTTTGCATACATGAGTATGGGTGTAATACATTTGAAAAAAGAACAGGTGTGTGTGTGCGTGTGTGTCCGTATGTGAGTGTGTGTGAGTATGTGTGAGAGAAAAAGAGAGAGAGAGAGAGAGAGAGTGTAAGATAATGAGAGAACTGAGTGGTGTGAATGTGAGACAGTGTCTGTGTATGTGTGTGAGAGTTCAAAGGTTTGTGTGTATGGGTTAAGAGGGAGCCCATGAGGGGGACCGAGTTGACCACTTT
This sequence comes from Alosa pseudoharengus, assembly GCF_046254945.1. Taxonomy (NCBI): domain Eukaryota; kingdom Metazoa; phylum Chordata; class Actinopteri; order Clupeiformes; family Clupeidae; genus Alosa; species Alosa pseudoharengus. The sequence continues at coordinate 25,143,839 of NW_027468680.1, forward strand.
GAGGAAGAAAGAGAAGGTGAAAGTGGGGAACTATGCGTGTGTGGGTGAGAGGGAGAGTAGAACTTTTGTGTGCTTAGAATCTGTAGTCCAAATGGACATGTAACAGGCTGACTATTGAAAAAGGGAAAACAGGGGAGAAAAAAAATTCTGTGAGCCTGTGAGAAACTGGCTGCATGGGTAAGAGAAAAAGAGTGTGTGTGTGTGTGTATGTGTGTGAGACAGACAGGCTGTGAGTCATGTGAGTGGGCTTTGGGCTGGGAGGCTGAGGGGTACAGTCTGGTCTGGCAGGGACCAGCACAGCGAGAGAGAGAGAGAGAGAGAGAGAGAGAGAGAGAGAGAGAGACAGAGAGAGGGAGGGAGAGAGAGACAGACAGACAGACAGAAAGAGAGAAAGAGAGAGGAGAGGGAGAGGGAGGGAGAGAGAAAGAAATAGAGCGACAGAAAGAGAGAGCGACAGAAAGAGAGAAAGTCTCGTCCAAAGTGAGAAGCCCTCATAGCAGACAGGCCACAGAGTCCAGTCGGCCCTGAATGTCTGCTGCTGCTGGCCTGCTCCAGTGACCTCACGAGAGAGTGTCCTCGACTCATCACATTCACTCCACTCACACAGCACCAGCACTAGAACTAGAACTCAACAAATCATGAATGAGAGCATGTTTTGGCAACACTGGAATAGTATGTGAACAGAGAGAACCAGGAGAATAAGGGGGCAGAGAGAAACAGATCAAGAGAGAGAGAGAGAGAGAGAGAGGACAGAGAAGGTGAGAAAAAGAGGACAGGGTGGAGAAAGCAGGACGAAGGGGCAGTCTGTGGCGGAGAGAAATAGAGGGGGGAGGGGGGGTGTGTGAACCCAAGTGGGAGTGCTGCTGGGCTGGGTGGCAGAGCTGCTGATAGGGGCCTGCATTTGAATAATCTCTCCAGGAATGGAACGGCCAGATTACAGCCTGCAGGATCCCATACAGCAGCACAAAAGGGGAAAGACCGCCAGCGAGAACACAGGGGAGAGGGAGGGGGGAGAGAGAGAGGGAGAGAGAGAGAGAGAGAGAGGGAGAGAGAAAAGAAAAGGCAGAGGGAGAGAGAGAGTCCAGGAGGCATGGATAGATCTGGACCCTTTCTCTTTGCCCTCTAGTAACACACACACATTTGCAGAACAGGCCTGATAGCCTGTCCACCAAATAAAAGAATCTGAAAAATGCTGTTACCGTGGTAATCTAATTTCAGAGCGTCAGCTCTGGCTTACGTAAAAGTAGGTAAAGAGAGAGAAACAGAGAGAGAGAAAAAACCCATGAGCGTAGAGCGGATGCATTACATAAAGCCAGCGCCTGCACCACAGCATGGACTCCACACAGGACAGAACAGAGCAGGGTGGAGCAGGGCTGAGCGGGGCCCTGTGGCCTGGGCGGTGGGGCTCATCACTGGCAGAGGGATCTGGCCT